>NW_026453209.1:600000-832278 GCF_025200985.1 Drosophila gunungcola
AAAGTGGAGCAAAACAGCGCTGCGTTAATCATCAAAGAAAGACTGCATTTTTGTAAGCCGATTCTGTAACATCTGGGATAGAAAAATAAAAGTTTTTAGTTTGTTAGTTCACCTGTAATAAAATGTATCTACTTGAAATACCTTAAGTCATTTAAAATTATAAAATAAATAAAAAAGATCATGCGAAAGTTCCATTGCTTGATGGAGGGCCAGGTCAAAGAGTGGTATTGGATGCATATGAAGTCTCATGGAATAGCCACCTAGTCGGAGTTGCGGTTTGCCCTACAGAAAGAAACCCTTTTTCTAACGAGGTAAGAGCTCAACGGGATCATGAGCTCGAAATGCTGCGAGAAAAAACACAGAACTAGCAGCCACGTTTAAACAGAGGTATAGGGACATGTGGGTGTTGAAACTGCGGAATGGCCGGACATACGTTCTAGGACTGTGAGTCCATACTTCCTCAATATCCTCGTCGCCAGGCGGGAAACACGAAGAAGGGCCTGATTCAGAAGGAGGTGTCATGCCAGACATTCAGCGGCTCGAAATTTAAAGTGGTCTCTATTGTAATCTTTGGAGGATAGACAAGTACAGTACAAGGCGGCAAGGAGCAGGATCTTCAGCGGTCCAACGGGCAAAATTTCGGATTCAGCAGGGACAAAACACCCGTCGACTGTTTGCGCAGCCTTCGTTCACCGACCATAAACTTGGTCAATCGTCCTTTTGCGGCGGCCAAGCTTCTAGATGGATATTAGTCTGCAGTTGACTACAAATGAGGCAGTAGTACATGCTGCTGGAGGGACTTCCCAACGAAATTAAGGAAATTACATATAAGGATAAAACTCGGTTACTAAAACTTTACCTCTGCCCATCGTTGAGCTAGGAGCTGGTTTTTTTTTTAGGGGTAGATGCATTGACGCATACCCTATACAGAATACTTAATCCATCTTGAGCCATCTTTATCAGCAGTGTTAACCTCAAACATGTGGTTTGTCAGATAGAGATGGCTCCGAAGGGCAGAGAATATTAGGCATTCACCATCCCGGTAAGACCGCTCTATCAGTTCTGTCTGACACCCTTCGGACTAATGCAGTTCAGCGCCTGTGCCGGTTGATCCCGCAGAAGCTACGCAGCCATGTAATCGTCTATCTGGATAACCTCCTCATTATTTCGAAGACATTTGACGAACACTGTAGTAGTCTTTGGGAAAGTCGCAAAAAAAAGCAAATTTAACAATAGGATTAAAAAATTACCATTTGGTTTCAAATTCTTTTTGGGTTTATAATCGGAGTCGGATACTTACTAACCGAACCTACGGCGATAAGGCAGCTACGAAGTTTCGTAAACTTCTCCGGACTTTCGGCACCGCTTACAGGCTGTCTAGGAGGAGAAAAGAGTTTTGAAAGTTAAATTTAGCACTCACGGTCGGTCCGGTTTTAGTAAATAAGGATTTTAAACGACGTATTTTCATACAATGCGACGCCAGCCAAAGCGAAATCGGAGCACCGAGAGGGTAAAGACATGTTATCCAGACAGTTCAAGTTAAACCAGGTGGATTGCTTGAATTTCGAGACGACAGAATTCAGCAATAAAGAATACCTGCAAAGAATGCGGGTAGAGGACTATTTGCTGTTTTAGCGCATGATGCCCGAATTTGTGGATTCCAGAGCAATTGACAAGCTTTAATACAACAGGCCCATAATAGCGAATCAGCAGGCGACACCCCAGCTCATAGGAGCCGAAGTTATCACTGATCGACCAATGTAGAAACTATATTTGGATTTCTTACGACCATACCATATATATACCATATACCCAGCCTATGCACCGCAATCCAAAGCCTCGGAACGGGAAAACCAGTCGGTCTTCGAGGCCATCCGGATACATGGAAGATGGGACAAAATACTCGTCCAAGTTCAGGAAGAGATGCGAACATTGTACATTGGTTTGGCAGTGGGGCAGATTACAAACTTGTTCGCGGGTCGCAGCTGTAAATGAAATCCAGAATTAGGTATAACAGATCGTCAGCACATCGTGAGAACGCATGTCCAGGAAGAGACTACACAGAGGGCTTATCGAAGATCTAGCAAACAATTTAACCGAAAAGCTTAAGTCATGCGCTACATACCGGGCAAAGTGGTTTACAAACGGAGATATTTCAATTCAATTTCCGAAAAGTAATGAAACCGACCGATTGGATCTCTATGAACTGAACACATGGCTGGATGCCCCACTCGGTATAAAATTAAAAGTCTTGCAGATAAAGCCCGGAGAACTCAAAATGGGAGAAAATCTCAGGGCGTGGGCGGTGACCTTTGTTGGACATGACAGATGCAGGGGCAGCGGTATTTCCTGGCGTTGAAAAAAAAAAATAATTTTAACAAATTGTATTTACATGTCCTGGTATCAGCTGAAATCTGGCAAAATAATCGGAAAACAAGAAAGGAAGCAAACTTCGGCAAGCCGAAGTTCATATACCCCTGCAGCTATTGCAAAAATTAAATATTCTTGAAAACATTAAAATTATGATTGACTTGGGTGTATGTTTACATTGAAGCTATTTGAAGCTTCTTGATAGTTCCGATGGCAGCTATATGATATCGTTTTCCGATTTTAATAAAATTAAAAGCGTAATTCTGAACTGTCAAATTATTAATTAATCATACAGAATTTCTAAAAAAAATTACAAAATAAAAAAGTTGAATTAAAAAAATAATTTTTTAATATTTTTATTGTTTTCATGTGAGCTTTAAGTTATAGTCGTCCGATTTTGATGAAATTTGAACCGTAATTTTGAAATATTTAACCATTATTATATCTCGAAGAACTAAAAAAAAATTAAGAAACACCAAAGTTATAATTTTTTATACCCTTGTTGCAGAGGGTATTATAATTTCAGTCAGAAGTTTGCAACGCAGTGAAGGAGACATTTCCGACCCTATAAAGTATATATTTTCTTGATCAGCATCACTAGCAGAGCCGATCTAGCCATGTTCGTCTGTCCGTCCGTCTGTCCGTCCGTTTCTACGCAAACTAGTCTCTCAGTTTTAAAGCTATCTGTATGAAACTTTCCCAAAAGTTGTCTTTCTATTGCAGGTCTGATCAAGAATATATATACTTTATGGGGACGGAAAAGACTCCTTCACTGCGTTGAAAACTTTTGACTAAAATTATAATACCCTCTGCAAGGGTATACAAATTATAACTTTACTGTTTTAATTTTTTTTTTAGTTCTAGGACATATAGTAATGGTTAAATATTTCAGAATTAAGGTTTAAATTTCATAGAAATCGGGCGACTGTAACATATAACTCCCATGGAAACAATAAAAAAATAAAAAAAAAATTTTTTTTTAAATCTAGCGTTTCTATTTTGTAATTTTTTTTTTTTAATTCTTTTTGACTAATTAATAATTTTACAGTTCAGAATTACGCTTTTTATTTTATTAATATCGGAAAACAATATCATGTAGCTGCTATAGGAACTATCGAATAATTGAGCGGCAAACCATCATACAAACGCAAGTAAATGATAATTTTAATGTTTTGAAGAATATTTAATTTTTGCAATAGCTGCAACGGTATATAAACTTCGGCTTGCCGAAGTTTGCTTTCTTTCTTGTTAATTACTGATTTAATAATCATAAACCGAGAAAAAAAACCGTTCTTAACAGTCTCAATTTCAGTATTTCCGTGCTCAATAGTGAGCCAAGAACGAATTTACTGAAATCAAGAAGAAATTTTCTTAGATCAAGACTGCTTTTTTAAGAATGAACATACTCGATTTCATAATATGTCTTCTCGGTGTCGAGAGTAAATTGTTCTCAAAATCTTGAAAACGAGAGCGCCTATGCTTGGACTGAAGAACCAACCTATTCGTTCTCAGAACCAAAAATACCTATTCTTAATGCAAGAATAATCAGTTTTAAAAAGCAGTCTTGATCTATGAATATGTCTTATTGATTTCGGAAAATCCGTTCTTGGGAGAGAACGAGACTGTTGAGAACGGTTTTTCTCAGTAGAAATGCCAGATCGCAAAAACCGTTCGAATTTTGTGCTTTTTTTTATTTTATTCTTTATTTTTTTTATACAATTTACATTCGAAATTATATAGCTAAATATATTTAAATCTTATAATTTTCTTAACAATAAATGAAACATACGTATGAAGGGGAGGAGAATCGTCTCTTTGTCGTCTGCTGTGATGAATTCAAGGCACACAAAATTAACTCCGGCCCCTAGAATAACAATTATTAAACTGTGTAACTATTTATATACTCGGATTTTTAAAACTAAATTGTCTCAAAAAAAAACTGGTTAAACAACAAAAAATATAGATTTAAATTTACTATTTAACACGTGCTTAAGTGAAACAAAATATTTAACACGAGTTGTAAAATATAAATTTACCGCAAGTGACACTGCTGCAGTCTATGTACATATGTATGTTTTTTATGTTTCTTACAACTCTTTTACGACTGTGACGTTGTGCGAGCATTAACAAGTAGAACAAGAATAAGAATCAAAGGAAACAAAAAACACATACAAACATGAACTGCTGCAGCGTCACTTGCGGTAAATTACTCTTTTTAAACCAGTGTTAAATCCTTCGCTTTACTTAAGCAGGTGTTAAATAGTAAACATCCGAAACACGTTTTTTTGTTCACAAATAAATTAATACAATCACACTAGCTTTAATAAAATGAAAATTATTATATAAAATATTATTTCTACATAAATGTAAATAATAATAATTATATAAGTTAACACAGGCAGTTCCCAAGAGAAGAAACTGCCGAGTTGCAGACCATATCCGGTGGCCTGCACGCGCAGCGAAGAAACCGCTGACCGCGCCTTCCGGGTGCAAGTGCCCGGAGTCAGGCAAAGGCCTCAAGCTGCAGTTGGATAGGTTCCTTAGTTTAGTCAAAAATTGTACTCCAGAGAATTTACTCTGTATAAAATACCTATGCCCTTACGGGCGTATGGAAATAAATAAAAATATAAAATAAATACCTAACGATTTTATAATTGGCGCCTAACGTGGGGCACTCACGCCATCCAAGTGCAAGAAATTGCAAAAAGTAAAGTAAAAAGTAAAATTAAAATCAACGACTCATGCGATCCAGTGCAATAAGTGCAAGTGAAAATATAATTAAAAGTGCGGTCAAGAACTGGCACTAGAAAAATACGAAAATCAAACCATAATATTTCCCAAAACTTTTAACAAAGTGAAGGAAAACTGAAAAAAAATTCCTCTTAACAAGTGTAAGAAACCCAAAGTCTGCAACCCAAAATCTAAACAAGTGGAACAAATCTAAAATCTGCAACCCAAAATCTAAGTGGAAGAAACCCAAAATCTGCAATCCAAAATCTAAAAAATTCCTCTTAACAAGTGAAAAAACCCGAAGTCTGCAACGGGAATTGCAAAAAATTACTCCCCAAGAAGACAACAGCAGCGGCAGCGATAACGGCAGCAGCAGCGACAACAGCAGCGACAGCGGCGGCACTGACAACGGCAAAAGCCGTCGGCAAAACATAGAACTCGAAGACGAAATAAATATAAGAACATGTGAGTTGGCTTTTTGTCCTAAGTGCTCGCTAATGCAAATATTTCAAAAATAAATTTCGTTGACGCTTAAAAACGAATAAATTTCAAATTTTCCTATGCTAAATTGTGCAAAAATAAAATAAACCAATTATATTTGTTGGAAAATTTTTAGTAATAAAAAATTTTATTTTTGATGCCTAATTTCCGTCACAAAAAATACAAAACATTTTTTTGAATAAAACGTTCTTTTTGATATTTAAATTTTGTTGTAAAAAATAATAGGTGCAAAAATATTTTTTTTAACAAACCCTTGATTGAATTTTGTGGCACCCACCATATTTTTTTTATACTGACTCATGTCTAATCAGAGCGGTTCTTTTAAACAAAGACCATATAATAGCGCAGGTCCAAGCCAACCAGCGCCAGAACCAATGGAGGTCGACACCTCCTCCAGGTTGAAATAGCCCACGGATTGGCAAAGGGGGTCGACACGATCCCAACAAAAAATAAACTTCCTGCCGGAAAAAAAAAACCGACGATGAGGAATATGACTTCGTTGCGCAAGCAAGCACCACGGAGATAGAGGACGAGTTAGCTGGAGAAGACTCCTGCAATTTTTAGAATAAAGTCCCTGCTTCCTTACATTACACGTACGGTAGCAGGAAAAGAAATAAAACTATTAATCGACACAGGCACCTCTAAAAATTACATTTCTCCACTCCCGGGGCTGAAAGGCATCGTGTCAGCGGATAAACCCTTCACAGTAAAGTCGATCCATGGCTTTACTAAAATAGATAAAAAATGTCTAGTTTCAGTGTTCAACGTAAAAACATCCTTTTTCATTCTTAACGACCTTAAAGATTTTAACGGCATTATCGGACTCGACTTACATAAACAAGTGAATGCGAAGCTCGATTTTACCAAAAATGTTCTGCACATTAGCAATGGAACTGAAAAGATCCAGTTTGCTAAAGCGGAAAACGTTAACTTCATAAACATCGATGTCGAGGACGTTCCTCTGGCAATTAAAGCCACCTTCGATAAAATGATTGTAAAAAATCATAAAGCCTTCGCCGATCCGGACGAAGCGCTGCCTTTCAACATAAACACATTGGCAACGATTAAAATGGATGGGGAACCGGTATACTCTAAGTCATACCCGCACCCCATGGGTGTAACCGAATTCGTCAATGCAGAGGTTAAACAACTTCTTGCGGACGGCGTAATAAGGCCATCCAAGACCCCATATAATAACCCTACCTGGGTTGTGGACAAAAAAGGAACTGACCAAAATGGGGTTAAAAAGAAACGATTGGTTATCGACTTTAGGAAACTAAACCAAAAAACCGTAGACGATAGATACCCTATCCCTACCATCTCGACAATACTGTCGAATATGGGCGAGTCGAAATTTTTTACGACACTCGACCTCAAGTCAGGCTTTCATCAGATAGAGCTGGCAGAAAAGGACAGGGAAAAGACAGCCTTTTCAATCAACAACGACAAACACGAATTCTGTAGACTGCCATTTGGACTTAAGAATGCCCCGAGCATTTTCCAGAGGGCCATCGACGATGTCCTCCGGAAAGGAATTTCAAAGATATGCTATGTGTATGTCGATGACGTTATAATATTTTCCAAAACAAAAGAGGACCATGTAAGGGACGTGGATTGGGCCTTAACGAAACTCTTAGAGGCGGGCATGAGAGTGTCCCAAGAAAAGTCAAAGTTCTTTAAAAAAAGCGTCGAATACTTGGGATTCATAGTGTTTCAAACAGGGCTACGAACTTCACCTGAAAAGATCAAAGCAATAAAACAATTCCCCCCGCCTAGAACGTTATACGAACTCAGATATTTCCTGGGACTAGTAAGCTATTGTAGGTGCTTCATAAAAAACTTCGCGACTATCACAATACCCTTAACGAATATCCTAAAGGGAGAAAATGGTAAAACTAGCAAATATCAGTCGATAAAAGTCGACATAGATATGACCAAGGAACAGAGAGAAACGTTTGACAGGCTGAGAGAGATCTTGGCATCAGAAGACGTTCTGCTATCCTACCCGAACTTCAAAAAGCCATTTGACTTGACGACTGATGCGCCAGGCTCTGGATTGGGAGCAGTACTATCACAAGATGGCCGCCCCATCACTATGATATCACGAGCGCTGCGGGACAACGAAAAAAATTATGCAACCAACGAGCGAGAGCTCCTCTCTATAGTTTGGGCACTGAAAACCTCCGGAATTACTTGTACGGAGTGAAAGGCTTGCAGATCTTTACCGACCACCAGCCACTTACCTTTGCCGTCTCGGACAAAAAACCTAACGCGAAACTAAAACGCTTGAAGGGGATTATCGACGATCACGGCGCGAAATTAGTTTATAAACCTGGCAAAGAAAACTTTGTGGCAGACGCGCTGTCTCGCCAGAACATAAACGTCTTAGAAGACGAAATAGAATCAGATGTAGCAACCATACACAGCGAACAATCACTGACATACACCATAGTAAACTGTTTCCGGAACCAAATAGTAATTGAGGAAGGAAACAGCTCCTCTGTTGACACATTCATCTTGTTTAAAAGCAAGGTGCGACACGTAATAAAAATTTCTAACCGAAAAAATCTGCTTAACACTTTACAAGATTTAGTTAATGCTGAGGTGGTAAACGCAATATATTGCTCCCTACCGATCTTGGCATTTATTCAACATCGATATACGAAAAGCTTCGTGCAGGACATAACGGATACAACTGAGCAACAGAAACAACTTTGAATTGCAAGACCTGTTCAATGGCAAAATACAAACGCCATCCATCTAAGCAAGTGGTAGCAGAAACACAGATACCTTCTTATGTGGGGGAAATTCTCCACATCGACATTTTTTCAACAGATGGAACCCTTTTTCTAACATGCATCGATAAATTTTCAAAATTCGCCACGGTGCAGGCTATCGCATCGATGGCCATAGTGGACGTAAAATCCCCTATACTGCAGATAATAAATTTCTTCCCAAAAATCAAAACAATTTATTGTGATAACGAAAGGTCGTTCAACTCCGAAACAATTAAATCGATACTCATGAATCATTTCAATATCACCATCGCCAACACCCCGCCCCTACATAGCACCTCAAACGGTCAAGTAGAAAGGTTTCATAGCTCCCTGGCGGAAATAGCCAGATGCTTGAAAATAGAGGGCAACTTAAGCGATACGACCGAACTAATTCTTTTGGCAACCAACAAATACAATTCTATCCACTCGGTAAACAACAAAAAAACCCGCGGATTTCGAAAGCAGAATTAGGAAGAGAATACAACAGGCTCAAGAAAAATCCCTTGACCAGGTAAACAAAGATAGGACCAAAAGGGATTTCAAGCTGGTGAAAAAGTTTTCTTAAAGGCAAACAAACGCATAGGAAACAAGCTCTCGCCACTATGTTCGGAAAAAATTATTGAAGCAGACCTGGGGACCACGGTCCAAATTGAGGGGAGGGTGGTCCACAAGGACAATCTACGCTAACCATCTTCACAAGATTACTGAACCCCTTTTTCTATTATTTTTATATTTTTCTAGGTTAGGAAAATTAGTCTTAGTTTTTTTACTTACGGCTGTCAAGACGGACGCGACAGTAAACTTAACGACTACACGAACGCAGACTATATCCCGAAAGAAGACAATGAAATTGTCATCTGGGAGTCCTACGGATACCTACAGCACTCAACGAACGTGACGACTTATGAAGACTACGCCGACAAGACGGAAACAATGACGAAGACATTTACAGACGATCACAGGACACCAGTCATAATGACGGCTCTTACAAATATTCGCAAGTTGCTGAATACCTTAAAAATCCACCATAGAGCCGCTAGGAGTATTAACTTAATCGGGGCAGCACTAAAAATTATTGCCGGCACACCCGACTTTAACGATTGGTAGCAAATAAAATTCAATCAAGAACAATTAATGAGAACAGATGAAGGACAAACAGAATTAAATATCAAATTTTAGAAACGTCTAAATGAACTCACAAACTCAATGAATCAAATCCATAAATTCGAAACAGATAAATATACCCATCTTTTGGAAATTATTCTAGCAAAAAATAGAATTGTAATCACGGATCTAGAAAAGATTTTAATGGGCTTAACCCTGGCAAAATTAAACATCGTAAGTCCAGCAATTTTGGATAGTTCCGATATTGGCGAATTCAAGGACAGGCAGCTTATTGACGTTAGTTTGATAGAATTATTAGAGGTATCTAGTGACCATAACCGACAACCAAGGCGAGAGAAAAAAAATATCTGGAACCTACCTGGTAACCTATTCTGACAAGCCCTCAACGGAACTTGGTTCGTAAATCAATTGGGAAGTTCAATGAGAAAACCTGCTGTGTCGGCCATGGCCATAGTCAACATCACGGCCCACCAGAACCGGCTGAGTCTCCAATTTCTTCACGAGCTGAGTCTGAGCAATCTCCACCACATCGGGACCCTCAGAGAAGAACTTACACTGGGGTCCTTCCTCAGCAACTCCTTCTTCCTACTTTCTTTCTGTGTTCCACCATTTAATTCGGCTATCGCTATCTAAGGGCCAGAAGTCACACCAAACCACGAATTGACAACGATGTGGAACGAGCGGGTCCCCGGGACGTCGACCACTTGAAGGGGGGAGAAGTTAACACAGGCAGTTCCCAAGAGAAGAAACTGCCGAGTTGCAGACCATATCCGGTGGTCTGCACGCGCAGCGAAGAAACCGCTGACCGCGCGTTCCGGGTGCAAGTGCCCGGAGTCAGACCAGAGCACTCGCGGAGCGAGTGATCGCCACGGGCAGGGACAAAACGCTGACCCTGCAGCGAGGCAAAGGCCTCAAGCTGCAGTTGGATAGGTTCTTTAGTTTAGTCAAAAATTGTACTCTAGAGAATTAACTCTGTATAAAATACCTATGCCCTTCGGGCGTATGGAAATAAATAAAATATAAAATAAATACCTAACGTTTTTATAATTTATACTTAGTTTTTATTTTATAAAATATTAATTACTTACCGTGCAAGCATCGCAAGGGCCTCCATCAAATCACATGAGACCAATAGGTCGAACAACCGGGCATCTATTGCGATCTTCGTCTCCATGCTTCCATTTTTCAATCAATCAAAGACAAAACGTTAATTCACGCCCCGGGCGAAAATTTCTAAGGAAAACGACGAAGTATACTTTGGTAACTTCCAGAACAATTTGAGAGAGGACTTCTTTCACAATTTTTATACCTTTCAATTTTTTTTTAAGTTTTAGACTATTTTTTTCTCTGGTTCAAGATCTTTTATTCTCGAGTTCAAGATCTTTTCCTCTCGATTTATGATTTACTTGCGTATATGTTGAAAAACATTGAAGCTATGATGATTTGCAGCTCAATTAGATAGTTATTTTATATAATTTTATTATTTCTATGGGAGCTATGTGATATAGTCCGTTTTTGATGAAATTAAAACCGTAATTCTGAAATAGTTACCCAATATGTCGAAGAACTAAGAAAAAAATTAAAAAACAGCTAAGTTATAGTTTTTTTCATTTTTTTTTCCGATTGTTCCTATGGGAGCTATATGATATAGTCGTCCGATTTTGATGAAATTTAAACCGAAATTCTGAAATAATTAACCATTACTATATGTCGAAGAACTAAAAAAAAAATTATGAACAGCAAAGTTATAATATTTTTTTATTTATTTTTCCGATTGTTCCTATAAGAGCTATATGCTTTAGTCGTCCGATCCTGGTCGTTTCGACTTATATACTAGACATGGCTAGATCGACTCTCCTAGTGATGCTGATAAAAAATATATATACTTTATTGGGTTGGAGACTGAAATTATAATACCCTCTGCAAGTGTATAAAAATGCTGAAATAGAGAAGATTTGCTCTTGGTTTTTTTGTTCTCAGATTTTTTCGGTGTAGTTAAAAAAAAGTAAAGTTTGTAAGAAGCGTTAAATACACGCGTTATCTCGTGTTTTTGTTTTGTACTTTGGCTCCATTATGTTAGTAAAGTTATTAAAAAACAACAAAACAAAAACACAAATTAAGGTCAGGTCAGGTTTCGAACGCGTATAACATGGTTTGGTAGGCGCAACAACGCCACATGACAAGCTGGGATGGGCCCGCAGTGTGGGTTCCACGACAAAGTTCTTCCACCACTGGAACCCGCAATACATCATATTTTTTTGTATGAGATGTCCCATCTATGTAATATATAATATACTCTTTGATTTTAGTTAAAGGTATTAAAATTAAAATGCTGACTGATTTAATAAATACAGATTTTTAGTTATACTTTTTTTTCAGTTATCCACTCTTTTCTTTTATTTAAATAAGATCAGCTCAGGTTTTTAAATAGTCTGTTTACTTGGATTTCAAGTTATTTGAATGGAAGAACTCAGAGATTAAATAAAGCCTCAGGGTAGTCATATGGGACCTTTGCCATTTACTTACTTATTCTCGTGTACGAATTTATGCTGACGATGTAAAACTTGGTTTGTCCTAAAATAATTTACAATCGGGTTTCGGTTTACAGTCAGATATTTATAGTTCTCAGAGATGGTGTCAATCTAAGCTCTTAAATCTGAATTGCCTTAAGTGTAACGTATTGACTTTTTATAAGGGGACGCCTTCATTAATCAGCTATTCTCTTTAAAATTCGATTAAGGAAATCTTGTTGACCCAAAATTAACGTTCGACTGGTTCTTGGGTTATTTGAGCGATCATCGAATGAATTACATGATCATTATACAAATAAACTATTATTTAGTTCCCTTGTCCGTCCTAACTGTAAAATTGCGCTCCCATTTGGCTTCCCAAATACACATCGATTGTATTGAGTTGGTACAAAAAAAAAACAATGCGGAACAACAGGAATAACAAGAATTATGGGGACATTAATTATCCTGAAGACCAAATTGAATGGACGGCCACAAGGCCAGCCATCAGTTACCAAAATCCATACCTGGAAACCGATAAGCAGCTGGCTATAATATAATTCATAAAATTTTCTGTGCACACACTATAACCCAATTTCAATTTTCAACCATTTGATTTCTTTACTATTATCTATGCAAAGCCAAATTAACTATAAACATTTTTTATTAAACCTCTTGTAAGTAAAATTGAAATAGAAATAGGTATTAAAAACAACAATAAAGAAAGCAAACTTCGGCAAGCCGAAGTTTATATACCCTTGCAGCCATTGCAAAAATTAAATGTTCTTGAAAAAATGTACATTTCGAGTTATATGCGTATATGTTTCACAACATTAAACTATGATGATTTTCAGCTCAATTACTCAAACGTTCCTAGGGCAGCTATACGATATCCTTTTCCGATTTTAATAAAATTAAAGGCGTAATTCAACTATTAATATTTCCGAAACAACTGAAAAAAGTACAAAAGTAGAGAAATTAAAATTTTTTAAATAAATTATTTAATTTCCGTTTTTAACATGGGAGCTACACAACTGGTTAAAATAATAATTACATAGGTATAATTTTCAATTGTTAGGACGAAGCTCGAAAGTTATGGATAAAGTTATATGGGTAACCCCATATATTCAATACAAAGCATAAATCTGTGCTGGATGGCCATCTCTGCTCTGTTCAAAATAATAAGTACACTAGTAATTTTATTAAATTTTAAGACATTTAACCTAGGTTTGGGCTAAGAAGCTTTTGTGGTTTTTATTAACTCCTTGCTTCTTTATGAATATTCGAGACTAAAAAAATATTTAGATGGCCCAAAACAAGCAGTGCACCCTTTAAGAAACGAATATGGTCGTAAATCTTCAAATTTAAGGGAAAAGTCTTCGGGAAATTGCGAAAAGTCTTAGACGCTCGGTGTGTTTTGTTCAATACGCATTGAACCCAAAAGCTTATGTTGAAAAAAAAGACGGAAGAAGAAATCTTTACAATCAACGGACACTGCATCGTCAGACTTGCAAAAATTGATTCCTTTATGTCTTCCAAGGCCATTGCCGCCAAAATCTTATACGGTTTGTCGTAGACTTAAAATTGCCGGCCTTCCAGGACATATAGCACGAAAAAATATTTAAAGATGAGGCGACAGTTTGCTCAAAATCATTTGGAGTGGTCTAAATCAAAAGGCTCTAAAAAGTGGAATATTAATTTATGGAATAATATTTTATTATTTTTTGACAACGACTTCAGACGCCCAAAAGTCAAAAAATTTGACGCCCGGTACAAAAAGAAGACCGTTAAGCACGGAGTCGGAGTTTGGGGTTTTTTTTCTTGGCATGGCGTTGGTCCCATTCATCTCATTAGTGATACTGTGACCCGATTTGGATATAAAAGTTGGATAATAAGACGTTCTGCTACCATGTGCTGAGGAAAATATGCCCTTGCGATGGGTCTTTCAACAAGATAACGACCCAAAACACACCTCAAAGCTGATCGAGGCTTGGTTTGCAGAAAACCAGTTGAACGTTATTATTTGGCCAAGCCAGCCTCCGGACTTAAGTCCGGTCGAAAACTTTTGGGGATTCTTAAAACGGCGAATCGGAAGAAATACTTTTCGAAATCCCGAAGAATTGTGGAGATTTGTCACAAAACCGTGGTATAAAATTACAGTGGAGACCTGCCGCAAACTTATATATAGTATGCTCAAAAGAATGGCCAAGTTCCTACAAAAAAGGGTGGCTATACTGGATACTAATTATAAATTATTACTACTGCGAAAATAGTAAACATAGTTCTAAGCTTTTTGAGTTTTTCGTTTTGTAGAATTGACCGACCGATAGCCATCCGAGGCAGCCATATGAACAGACTGGTGTTTCATACATAAACCGCAATGTTAAAGCTATCCAATAAAAAAAATTTTTTTTTAATATACTCGTTATTTTATATCGATTTTAAAACGCAAATCTTTCGTGGGCCACCCTGTATAAATCCGACTTCGTTATTCAGGAACGCACAGTTTTGATCTTCCAATAAAATAAAAATATAACTCTTAGCGAATTTATATTCAAGTCAGCAAACAAAAAACTGAAAATTTAGAAAGTTTTTTTTTATCTGTTCAATTTTCTATAATGTTAGAAGTTAAGAATTTCTTGTAAAATTTAAGCGAAAACGAAGATATAAAATATTTACCTACCTCGTTATACACAATTGTATTTTGCCGATTTTGCAAAATGTCAGAAGCACTTTTAAGCACTCTTTTGATAGAAATCCGATGGAAATTAACATAGCTATAGAAATTATAAACAATATAGAGAAAACGTTAGCAAAATGTCATCAAAATCGAGTTATTTTAGAAGGCCTCTGCTGGCGGTCTGCCCCTGATCGACCGTGGCTATTCCGGTAGTCGCTGATGTAGAGAGAAAGATCGACTGCAAGCGGGGAACTCGACTATAGCATTCTTTTTTTTTTTTTTGGCAAATTGACAACCAACTTAAACGATAACAGCGTCATGTGCTTCTAATCTTCATCATAAGAAGAAGATAAGATAGTTTTCCTATCAAAAGGAACAAAAACAAAGTATACTTTTTACGTAGGGAAATTTAATTGCCCCAGTACAGGAATTAAAAATTCGATTACTTATAAAAACTCATTATCAATCAGTATCGGCGTGAAAGATAAATACTGACAATAATCGACATGCAGGTAGTTGCAGCACAAGCCTTCAGAGAAGTTTTTTTAAAGCGCCTTACGTTACGAAAATTTGAGCATTAGTAAAACAAACCGTATACATTTAGCAAGGGCTGTTGGAAACTTTGTTTTCGCTTGCTCTGGTGGTCATCAAATTTTTCTGAATTATCAAAAGTTGTCAACGAGGCTTTTACAACCTTCTATTATCAATCAGAGGAAAAACGGTAATTGGTCATTGCTTATATTCACAGTGCACACTGATTTCGTTAAAAATCAATAAACACGGTCATTAAATTTTTTGAAACCTTTTACACAATTTGTCTTTAAAATGCCCAATATTTTTTATTTTCAAGACGGTTTTGCTGGAAATCTACCGCTTATTTCGAACACTAGAATTATAAGCATGAGCACATGTTCATTTTCAAAGCACAGCTATTCTTTGCTCAAAATATTTCAAAGCAAAACGCGCTATTCAAATTGGTAGGGTAATTGTTCATAACATAAAATTATGTTTAATGAATTTTGAAGCTGAAGGAATACTTTATATTGTGTAATAAATAAAAACTAACTTGATTCGTTTTTTTTTTTGTGAATCTAATGTTTGGTGTAACCCAGATTTTTGTACAATTTATGTGCTTCTTTAATTTGTTTAACTAAGGTTTGACCTTAGTTGGAATTCCCCCTTGGAATTTATTTACCATTTATTTATTAGTTTTAAGGTGAAAAATTTAATACGTTAAGTTTAGCTGCGGAAAGTTTCGGATATATTTATAATCAATAACTAACTAATAACTAACATGCTTTCCCATTTTTTTAAATGTCAAATTTGCCCAGTGTACGTTTTTCCAACTGCATATATTCAATTTGTGGTTCATATAATTTGTGTAATTTTGAGTTTAAAATTAATGATTTTTTATGCTTTGCATTTGATAGGGCTTGGTCTTTCCTTGTAGTGTCGACAATGCACTTTGGGGAAAATTTCCATTTTTCGAATTAATAACTCAAGAACAAAATTTTATTTTATTCTTATAGTTTTTGCTTGATTGAAATGATTCAAATTTGACAAATATATAGTAGATGCCAAAGAAACAATTGGTTAAAATACAAGTTGTTTTATAAAAAACATTTTTGTTTCCTAGGATACCCGTACCATACTAACCAGTTGTGCGTTTAATAACGCTTTTAACGTATTGTTAAAAAAAAAATCCAAAATCAAGATGGGAGCACATTAACATTTAGCAGCCATGGGGACACCTGGTCAAAGTACGGAATATTGTGTTAAAAATATTATTTTTTTTATATTATTAAAAAATTGAGTAACCATTTAAATATTTACTGACTATATACACTTTTATATATGGAACTAAATTCATTAATACATTTGAATGCTTTTTGTACGATTTTTTTGTTTCGGTTGCAGATTTTTTTTTCAAATTTTGGCAAAAAATTTGGCTTTTGCTTTTTAGGCTCCTTTATATTTCGAAACCATAATATTTTAATACATTTTTCTTTTCAAAAGTTGATGTTCGAATTTTTTTAGTTAGAGTTGCTTTTCTGCTTGCGCCATACACAAATTTCCGCAGATTGTGCGCATGTGTGCACACTACGACAACGTTTCCTTCAATCACAATGTTTGCGCACTCAGCGCTTGTATTTAAATCACTAGTTGTAGGGCGAGAGTGGGAGCCAATAAAGCTTTCGTCTGTTCGCTCTTGCGAATTCGCCCCGTCTCTCGCCACCGTAGCATAAGTTAGGTTCTAAGAGAAATTATTGAAATATAATTGTTAGTGATCCATCGAACGTCATCGTAGCCACTCCTTTTCGTCGCGCTTTCGACATAGTTTTCACAAGTTTCGCAATTAAAATCGTCTCGAACTACTGCGTTCACAAGTTTTCGCGTTGTTAATACAAAATAGTATTAAATTTTCATGTTCTTCAATTTCTGTTGTGTCGCCGGATAAACCCTTCCTTTTGTAGGCGTTTTCCATTAACCAGTTTTTGTTTGGACTTATTTAAAATTGAAATCAGCAATGACTTTGTCATTACGGCCCTCTTGGCCGGCAGCGGCACCGACGTCGTCCCTTCAGAGGGGGCGGTGTTTGCGCACTCAGCGCTTGTATTTAAATCACTAGTTGTAGGGCGAGAGTGGGAGCCAATAAAGCTTTCGTCTGTTCGCTCTTGCGAATTCGCCCCGTCTCTCGCCACCGTAGCATAAGTTAGGTTCTAAGAGAAATTATTGAAATATAATTGTTAGTGATCCATCGAACGTCATCGTAGCCACTCCTTTTCGTCGCGCTTTCGACATAGTTTTCACAAGTTTCGCAATTAAAATCGTTTCGAACTACTGCGTTCACAAAGTTTTCGCGTTATTAATACAAAATAGTATTAAATTTTTCATGGTGACCCCGACGTGATTAGCAGTAGAGTTCGCGAGTTTTAATTTTTTTTTCGGTGAAAAACTATAAACAATACCAACAAAAACCAATTTATTCGTGGCGGTTCGGCCAATAAATTAAATTCAATAATTTCGTCGCTGGAAATTTTCTGCCGTTCTTGAAGTTGCGCCTGCCGCCAAATGGAAGTCAAAAAGGAAGTTGCAATTATCAAGTCGGCCATCCAGGTATAGAGTGCCAAAAGTTGAAAGTTAATCTGTGGCGTTTTGTCAATTGTGTTTTGGCCCATCTTTTAACTTTTTGCATTCGTGTAAAAATCGGTAGATAGTGAGCATTCTAACCAAGAAATAAAAATTTGCATGTACTAACAACCAAAATTCTACAATAAACATAATATATTTCGAATTATATGTGAATCGCTTTGGCCAAAAAACAAGCAATAAAATACTCGTCGTCGGCCCAATTAGTGCGAACTTATTTCCCCCAACTTTCGTCGTAGTGAGCACCAATTTAGGGTATAAATAAAAATAGCTGGAAAAAAGAGCAAATTGTGAAAAGTGTAGCTCTCAGAAAATTAGCGGCATTAACTTTCGCCGCAGTTTGTCCGAACATTTCCCGCGCTTTTCAGAATATTCCCGCGCTTTTCCAATTTTTCCGCGCTTTTCATAATTTTGCGCGCATTTTGGCGTCAGGCTTTTATATTCGTTGCCCTTAGTTATCGGTCAGTGTATCATTCTCCGTTAGCATTTGCATAGGAAGAGCCGCTAGCCGCGTACACATACACACGCACACCGACACCGCTGCCGCTATTTCGAGTTATCTTTTGTCGTTTTCGTTCTCGATCGCTGCAGCAGTGCTATTTTCGGTCTGCCTAAACGTTTGTTCGTTTTTTCGGTACGCTTGAGCTTGAGCGGTAGCTCCCCTACAGTGCGTGCGTGCGGCATATACTGTCGCAGGGTTTATATAAAAAATATAAAAACCCTATTTAGATTTTTCGCTGTAATTCTCTCGGCACTTAGCTCCCTTACACCGTGTGCGATCGGTATATTACTCGTTGATTTTTATTATATTATTCGATACCAACCAAATAAATACAAATAAACGCAATGGCAACTAAGGATATCAAAGAGCTTAAACACCAACGAGATGTTTGCATGAAAAGTATTAACCGAACTTATCGCCACTTAAAAGAAGCTAAATTATCTATAAATCCGGTCGAGCTTGAGTGTCGATTAGAGATTCTAAATACGCACATTGAAAATGCTTCACTTTTGCAAAACCAAATATAAGTGAAAGATACAAAAGATGTATACCGCGAAGAGTTGGAAGAGAGGGCCGTAATGACAAAGTCATTGCTGATTTCAATTTTAAATAAGTCCAAACAAAATAATATCGAGAAATCCGCTCCGCCAGCAAATCGCCCGCCTCAATGCCGTCTGCCGAGCGTTGCTCTCCCAACTTTTAGCGGAAAACACTCCGAATTTAAAAATTTTATAAGCCTTTTCGAAACTTTCGTTGACAAAGATGACACTTTACACGATATTAAAAAATTCACTCATTTAATTTCGTGTTTAGCTGGAGACGCTTTAAGAACAGTTAGGGCCTTTCAAGTCACTGCGGAAAATTATCCCAAAGCCCTTGCTAGCCTGAAGCGGGTGTACGATAATGATTGTCTTATTTTTTTTGACAACATATCGACACTTTTTAATTTGCAAAAAATTTCCCAGCCTTCAGCCACAGCCTTGAGAACCCTCATCGACACGGTCACAGCCTTGTAAGACTCCTTGCTGTCTATTGGGGATGATAGACGCATTACTAATGCCATTTTAATACATCTGGTAATGAGCAAGGTCGATGCAGGAACTAAAAGAAAATGGGAAGAACAGTTAGATTATACTTCGCTTACACTTTGGAGCGAATGTGAGGCGGCCCTCAACAGGCGATACCAACACATGGTAGCAGAAGAGGCTTCCAAGCCCAAAACTGTTCAGCAGACCCAATCTAAACCTAAAAAGAATGGAAATAGGAGTTTTTCGTTTGTCGCTGCCAGGAACGACTCTGTTCAATGCATGTATTGCAATTCAGCTGAACATCAGATTGGAAACT
Organism: Drosophila gunungcola; assembly: GCF_025200985.1. NCBI lineage: Eukaryota > Metazoa > Arthropoda > Insecta > Diptera > Drosophilidae > Drosophila > Drosophila gunungcola. The sequence goes on from NW_026453209.1 coordinate 619,690, forward strand.
GCGCTTCCTTCGCAGCCCTAACAGTTCAGCAAAGATTCGATTTCGCTAAAAGAGCACCCGTATGCATTAACTGCTTAAGAAAGGGTCACACTGTCAAAAAATGCAAATCGAACAGATGTAGAGTGTGCAATTCCTCACATCACACTTTGCTACACATATATGCCCCAAACACAAATCTCGCGTTGCCACCTCCTTCTCAGCCCACGCTCATGCAGGAGTCTCCATCCACTTCGCATGTTGTGCATGCGAATGCATCGGATCGAGTCATTCTTGCAACTGCTGTTGTGAGCGTCCAAACAAAAAGCGGCGAGTTTGTATTAGCTCGAGCGTTGCTCGACACTAGTTCACAAATAAACTTTGTAACCGACGAGCTCGCTCAGAGGCTCAAAATTACAAGAGAGGACGTGTGCATGAGCTTGCGAGGCATTGGTGGAACTAATTCCCAAGCCACAAAAAAATACACACGATTGTGAAGTCGCGAGTAGGGAACAGCCAGAAAAATATTTCTGGTTATCATCCGGATCAAGCGGTGAACACCAGCGGGTGGAGGGAGCCTGAAAATATTCAGTTGGCAGATCCATTCTTCTTCAAGCCCCAAAAAATAGATATGCTTATCGGCGCTGAAACATTCTTTGAACTTTTATCTATTGGCCAGATAAAGCAGGGGCCTGAATTCCCCATCCTACAAAAGACAGTTCTCGGCTGGATAGTGTCAGGCAGATGTGCCTCTGAAAATAATAAAAACGCTGAAAAAATGGTACATCTCAGCTGCCAGGAGGAAGCGTTGGAGTCAATTGACACAACCCTGCAGAAATTTTGGTCTGTGGAGGACTTGCCGCCCAAGGCTAAAGTCCATACTCCTGAGCAACAACTCTGTCAACAATACTTTGAGAAAAATATTCAAAGATTGTCGTCCGGTAGATTTTCGGTTCGTTTGCCGTTTAAATCTGACCCAAATACTCTTGGTTCGTCATACGAAGTTGTGAAACGTAGATTTTTGTCGCTAGAAAGGAAATTGTCAAAGGACCCTTCGCTGAAGAAGATGTATATTGAATTCATGGAGGAATATGCTTCACTGGGCAACACGTCCTCCACCAATGACAAAATTCCGAATACTCCGCAATATTTCATTCCGCACCAATGCGTTTTACGGCCACAAAGTACTTCAACTAAGTTGAGAGTAGTTTTCGATGCATCGAGCCGTACTTCTACGCAGGTAGCGTTGAATGACATCTTGATGGTAGGCCCAACTATTCAAGAGGAGCTGTACTCGACTCTGCTTCGGTTTAGATTGCATAAGTTTGCCCTTGCGGCCGACGTCAAAAAGATGTATCGCCAAGTGATGGTGGACGAAGCTGATCGTAACTTCCAGCTCATAGTATGGAGACGAGATCCTTCTGAGTCCCTGAAAATCTTTAAGTTGAACACCGTTACATATGGAACTTCGCCAGCACCCTTTTTGGCGATTCGGTGTTTAATGCGGCTAGGAGAGATGGCGCAAGAAACTCATCCAAAAGCCGCAAAGGTTATTCAGAATGATTTTTATGTTGACGATTTGTTGACTGGCGCCGGATGCGTTGAGGACCTGCAAAGCCTTCGAGACGAAGTTTCTCAGGTCTTGCAAGAGGCAGGCTTTGAATTGGCAAAGTGGTTTTCAAACTGCCCACAGTTATCCGCATCTGATAGCGCTGTAATGCCACTTATGGCAGACTCAGACGTAACCAAGACCCTTGGCGTGGTTTGGTTACCGGTTAAAGATTACTTTCAATTTCGGTTGGATGACTCTTTCCTGGATCTTCGCGCGACAAAACGAAATATTTTGTCGGTGACTGCTCGACTTTTCGACCCACTTGGCCTCTTGTGTCCTTTGGTCACAAAGGCAAAGATGTTGTTGCAGGAACTGTGGCTTCGAAAATTAGATTGGGACAAGTCGCTACCGATGCAGTTGCTCACGTCGTGGGATACGTTTAAAGCGACGCTTCTGCAGCTGCCTAAAATTAAGGTATCGCGATTCGTCAACACAGATCCACAAGTCCCGATTCAAATACATGGTTTCGCTGACGCTTCCATGCGAGCGTATTGAGCGTGCATCTACGTTCGGACTCAAACTGCTGAAGGTTTGAAAGTGTCTTTATTGACCGCCAAATCGAAAGTAGCTCCCCTCAAGACGAAAACTTTGCCTCGCCTTGAGCTGTGTGCAGCTCACCTTTTAGCAGATCTCTATAATCGTGTCAGGCCTTTGCTAAATTCTCCCATTGAGAATGTTTTCTTGTGGACAGACTCCGAGATCACTTTACACTGGATTAAAACCCATCCCTCGTCGTTGTCGGTTTTTGTTTCGAACCGGGTTGCAGAAATTCAGGAGTGGTCGGAGAAAGCAATTTGGAGACACGTTCCCACGAAAGTCAACCCAGCAGATATAGTGTCCCGAGGATGTGACGTAGAGGAGCTTACAACGTCCATTTGGTTCGGTGGGCATTCGTTCTTGCTAGACTCAGAAAATAATTGGCCTGTAAATAAACATTTCAAACTGCCGGCTGATGTAATGTCGATGGAGCTACGCAAATCGGCAATAGCTCTCGTAGTCAGCCCAGAGCCAAATTTTCGTCGCACCTGAAGCTTCTGAGAGTTTTCGTGTGGGTTTTTCGTTTTATTCAAAGGTGCAGAAAGGTGTCGAAGCCCTTTGAAAAAAGTATTTCGCCAAGAGAACTGGATTTCGCTTTTGATAAAATTGTCGAAGTTGTCCAATTTCACGACTACATAAGTAAAATTCGGAAGAATAAACCGGTAGCAACGAATATTCAAAAGTTAAACCCTTTTCTTCAGGAAAATAAATTAGATTGGTGCTCCTCGACATTGCTACGAGTTGGGGGTCGGTTATTGAATGCTCCTATCCCGTACGAAGCCAAATTCCCGTTGTTGCTGTCTAAAAGTTCACAGTTCGTCAGATCCTATTTGTCATACCTGCACGTTACGAACTGTCACGCTGGCCCACGAGCTCTCGTAAGTCGTCTGCGCGAGAAAATCTGGCTAGTTAATGCTCAAGAAGTCTGCCGACAAACAGTTCGATCGTGCATGCGCTGCTTTCGCTGTAAGCCGCAACTTTTGACGCAAATTATGGGAAACTTGCCAGCAGATAGACTTCGAGCTCTCCGCCCGTTCAATATTTGTGGCGTTGATTTTTCATGGTGACCCCGACGTGATTAGCAGTAGAGTTCGCGAGTTTTAATTTTTTTTTCGGTGAAAAACTATAAACAATACCAACAAAAACCAATTTATTCGTGGCGGTTCGGCCAATAAATTAAATTCAATAATTTCGTCGCTGGAAATTTTCTGCCGTTCTTGAAGTTGCGCCTGCCGCCAAATGGAAGTCAAAAAGGAAGTTGCAATTATCAAGTCGGCCATCCAGGTATAGAGTGCCAAAAGTTGAAAGTTAATCTGTGGCGTTTTGTCAATTGTGTTTTGGCCCATCTTTTAACTTTTTGCATTCGTGTAAAAATCGGTAGATAGTGAGCATTCTAACCAAGAAATAAAAATTTGCATGTACTAACAACCAAAATTCTACAATAAACATAATATATTTCGAATTATATGTGAATCGCTTTGGCCAAAAAACAAGCAATAAAATACTCGTCGTCGGCCCAATTAGTGCGAACTTATTTCCCCCAACTTTCGTCGTAGTGAGCACCAATTTAGGGTATAAATAAAAATAGCTGGAAAAAAGAGCAAATTGTGAAAAGTGTAGCTCTCAGAAAATTAGCGGCATTAACTTTCGCCGCAGTTTGTCCGAACATTTCCCGCGCTTTTCAGAATATTCCCGCGCTTTTCCAATTTTTCCGCGCTTTTCATAATTTTGCGCGCATTTTGGCGTCAGGCTTTTATATTCGTTGCCCTTAGTTATCGGTCAGTGTATCATTCTCCGTTAGCATTTGCATAGGAAGAGCCGCTAGCCGCGTACACATACACACGCACACCGACACCGCTGCCGCTATTTCGAGTTATCTTTTGTCGTTTTCGTTCTCGATCGCTGCAGCAGTGCTATTTTCGGTCTGCCTAAACGTTTGTTCGTTTTTTCGGTACGCTTGAGCTTGAGCGGTAGCTCCCCTACAGTGCGTGCGTGCGGCATATACTGTCGCAGGGTTTATATAAAAAATATAAAAACCCTATTTAGATTTTTCGCTGTAATTCTCTCGGCACTTAGCTCCCTTACACCGTGTGCGATCGGTATATTACTCGTTGATTTTTATTATATTATTCGATACCAACCAAATAAATACAAATAAACGCAATGGCAACTAAGGATATCAAAGAGCTTAAACACCAACGAGATGTTTGCATGAAAAGTATTAACCGAACTTATCGCCACTTAAAAGAAGCTAAATTATCTATAAATCCGGTCGAGCTTGAGTGTCGATTAGAGATTCTAAATACGCACATTGAAAATGCTTCACTTTTGCAAAACCAAATATAAGTGAAAGATACAAAAGATGTATACCGCGAAGAGTTGGAAGAGAGGGCCGTAATGACAAAGTCATTGCTGATTTCAATTTTAAATAAGTCCAAACAAAATAATATCGAGAAATCCGCTCCGCCAGCAAATCGCCCGCCTCAATGCCGTCTGCCGAGCGTTGCTCTCCCAACTTTTAGCGGAAAACACTCCGAATTTAAAAATTTTATAAGCCTTTTCGAAACTTTCGTTGACAAAGATGACACTTTACACGATATTAAAAAATTCACTCATTTAATTTCGTGTTTAGCTGGAGACGCTTTAGGAACAGTTAGGGCCTTTCAAGTCACTGCGGAAAATTATCCCAAAGCCCTTGCTAGCCTGAAGCGGGTGTACGATAATGATTGTCTTATTTTTTTTGACAACATATCGACACTTTTTAATTTGCAAAAAATTTCCCAGCCTTCAGCCACAGCCTTGAGAACCCTCATCGACACGGTCACAGCCTTGCTGTCTATTGGGGATGATAGACGCATTACTAATGCCATTTTAATACATCTGGTAATGAGCAAGGTCGATGCAGGAACTAAAAGAAAATGGGAAGAACAGTTAGATTATACTTCGCTTACACTTTGGAGCGAATGTGAGGCGGCCCTCAACAGGCGATAACAACACATGGTAGCAGAAGAGGCTTCCAAGCCCAAAACTGTTCAGCAGACCCAATCTAAACCTAAAAAGAATGGAAATAGGAGTTTTTCGTTTGTCGCTGCCAGGAACGACTCTGTTCAATGCATGTATTGCAATTCAGCTGAACATCAGATTGGAAACTGCGCTTCCTTCGCAGCCCTAACAGTTCAGCAAAGATTCGATTTCGCTAAAAGAGCACCCTTATGCATTAACTGCTTAAGAAAGGGTCACACTGTCAAAAAATGCAAGTCGAACAGATGTAGAGTGTGCAATTCCTCACATCACACTTTGCTACACATATATGCCCCAAACACAAATCTCGCGTTGCCACCTCCTTCTCAGCCCACGCTCATGCAGGAGTCTCCATCCACTTCGCATGTTGTGCATGCGAATGCATCGGATCGAGTCATTCTTGCAACTGCTGTTGTGAGCGTCCAAACAAAAAGCGGCGAGTTTGTATTAGCTCGAGCGTTGCTCGACACTAGTTCACAAATAAACTTTGTAACCGACGAGCTCGCTCAGAGGCTCAAAATTACAAGAGAGGACGTGTGCATGAGCTTGCGAGGCATTGGTGGAACTAATTCCCAAGCCACAAAAAAATACACACGATTGTGAAGTCGCGAGTAGGGAACAGCCAGAAAAATATTTCTGGTTATCATCCGGATCAAGCGGTGAACACCAGCGGGTGGAGGGTGCCTGAAAATATTCAGTTGGCAGATCCATTCTTCTTCAAGCCCCAAAAAATAGATATGCTTATCGGCGCTGAAACATTCTTTGAACTTTTATCTATTGGCCAGATAAAGCAGGGGCCTGAATTCCCCATCCTACAAAAGACAGTTCTCGGCTGGATAGTGTCAGGCAGATGTGCCTCTGAAAATAATAAAAACGCTGAAAAAATGGTACATCTCAGCTGCCAGGAGGAAGCGTTGGAGTCAATTGACACAACCCTGCAGAAATTTTGGTCTGTGGAGGACTTGCCGCCCAAGGCTAAAGTCCATACTCCTGAGCAACAACTCTGTCAACAATACTTTGAGAAAAATATTCAAAGATTGTCGTCCGGTAGATTTTCGGTTCGTTTGCCGTTTAAATCTGACCCAAATACTCTTGGTTCGTCATACGAAGTTGTGAAACGTAGATTTTTGTCGCTAGAAAGGAAATTGTCAAAGGACCCTTCGCTGAAGAAGATGTATATTGAATTCATGGAGGAATATGCTTCACTGGGCAACACGTCCTCCACCAATGACAAAATTCCGAATACTCCGCAATATTTCATTCCGCACCAATGCGTTTTACGGCCACAAAGTACTTCAACTAAGTTGAGAGTAGTTTTCGATGCATCGAGCCGTACTTCTACGCAGGTAGCGTTGAATGACATCTTGATGGTAGGCCCAACTATTCAAGAGGAGCTGTACTCGACTCTGCTTCGGTTTAGATTGCATAAGTTTGCCCTTGCGGCCGACGTCAAAAAGATGTATCGCCAAGTGATGGTGGACGAAGCTGATCGTAACTTCCAGCTCATAGTATGGAGACGAGATCCTTCTGAGTCCCTGAAAATCTTTAAGTTGAACACCGTTACATATGGAACTTCGCCAGCACCCTTTTTGGCGATTCGGTGTTTAATGCGGCTAGGAGAGATGGCGCAAGAAACTCATCCAAAAGCCGCAAAGGTTATTCAGAATGATTTTTATGTTGACGATTTGTTGACTGGCGCCGGATGCGTTGAGGACCTGCAAAGCCTTCGAGACGAAGTTTCTCAGGTCTTGCAAGAGGCAGGCTTTGAATTGGCAAAGTGGTTTTCAAACTGCCCACAGTTATCCGCATCTGATAGCGCTGTAATGCCACTTATGGCAGACTCAGACGTAACCAAGACCCTTGGCGTGGTTTGGTTACCGGTTAAAGATTACTTTCAATTTCGGTTGGATGACTCTTTCCTGGATCTTCGCGCGACAAAACGAAATATTTTGTCGGTGACTGCTCGACTTTTCGACCCACTTGGCCTCTTGTGTCCTTTGGTCACAAAGGCAAAGATGTTGTTGCAGGAACTGTGGCTTCGAAAATTAGATTGGGACAAGTCGCTACCGATGCAGTTGCTCACGTCGTGGGATACGTTTAAAGCGACGCTTCTGCAGCTGCCTAAAATTAAGGTATCGCGATTCGTCAACACAGATCCACAAGTCCCGATTCAAATACATGGTTTTGCTGACGCTTCCATGCGAGCGTATTGAGCGTGCATCTACGTTCGGACTCAAACTGCTGAAGGTTTGAAAGTGTCTTTATTGACCGCCAAATCGAAAGTAGCTCCCCTCAAGACGAAAACTTTGCCTCGCCTTGAGCTGTGTGCAGCTCACCTTTTAGCAGATCTCTATAATCGTGTCAGGCCTTTGCTAAATTCTCCCATTGAGAATGTTTTCTTGTGGACAGACTCCGAGATCACTTTACACTGGATTAAAACCCATCCCTCGTCGTTGTCGGTTTTTGTTTCGAACCGGGTTGCAGAAATTCAGGAGTGGTCGGAGAAAGCAATTTGGAGACACGTTCCCACGAAAGTCAACCCAGCAGATATAGTGTCCCGAGGATGTGACGTAGAGGAGCTTACAACGTCCATTTGGTTCGGTGGGCATTCGTTCTTGCTAGACTCAGAAAATAATTGGCCTGTAAATAAACATTTCAAACTGCCGGCTGATGTAATGTCGATGGAGCTACGCAAATCGGCAATAGCTCTCGTAGTCAGCCCAGAGCCAAATTTTCGTCGCACCTGAAGCTTCTGAGAGTTTTCGTGTGGGTTTTTCGTTTTATTCAAAGGTGCAGAAAGGTGTCGAAGCCCTTTGAAAAAAGTATTTCGCCAAGAGAACTGGATTTCGCTTTTGATAAAATTGTCGAAGTTGTCCAATTTCACGACTACATAAGTAAAATTCGGAAGAATAAACCGGTAGCAACGAATATTCAAAAGTTAAACCCTTTTCTTCAGGAAAATAAATTAGATTGGTGCTCCTCGACATTGCTACGAGTTGGGGGTCGGTTATTGAATGCTCCTATACCGTACGAAGCCAAATTCCCGTTGTTGCTGTCTAAAAGTTCACAGTTCGTCAGATCCTATTTGTCATACCTGCACGTTACGAACTGTCACGCTGGCCCACGAGCTCTCGTAAGTCGTCTGCGCGAGAAAATCTGGCTAGTTAATGCTCAAGAAGTCTGCCGACAAACAGTTCGATCGTGCATGCGCTGCTTTCGCTGTAAGCCGCAACTTTTGACGCAAATTATGGGAAACTTGCCAGCAGATAGACTTCGAGCTCTCCGCCCGTTCAATATTTGTGGCGTTGATTTTTCATGGTGACCCCGACGTGATTAGCAGTAGAGTTCGCGAGTTTTAATTTTTTTTTCGGTGAAAAACTATAAACAATACCAACAAAAACCAATTTATTCGTGGCGGTTCGGCCAATAAATTAAATTCAATAATTTCGTCGCTGGAAATTTTCTGCCGTTCTTGAAGTTGCGCCTGCCGCCAAATGGAAGTCAAAAAGGAAGTTGCAATTATCAAGTCGGCCATCCAGGTATAGAGTGCCAAAAGTTGAAAGTTAATCTGTGGCGTTTTGTCAATTGTGTTTTGGCCCATCTTTTAACTTTTTGCATTCGTGTAAAAATCGGTAGATAGTGAGCATTCTAACCAAGAAATAAAAATTTGCATGTACTAACAACCAAAATTCTACAATAAACATAATATATTTCGAATTATATGTGAATCGCTTTGGCCAAAAAACAAGCAATAAAATACTCGTCGTCGGCCCAATTAGTGCGAACTTATTTCCCCCAACTTTCGTCGTAGTGAGCACCAATTTAGGGTATAAATACAAATAGCTGGAAAAAAGAGCAAATTGTGAAAAGTGTAGCTCTCAGAAAATTAGCGGCATTAACTTTCGCCGCAGTTTGTCCGAACATTTCCCGCGCTTTTCAGAATATTCCCGCGCTTTTCCAATTTTTCCGCGCTTTTCATAATTTTGCGCGCATTTTGGCGTCAGGCTTTTATATTCGTTGCCCTTAGTTATCGGTCAGTGTATCATTCTCCGTTAGCATTTGCATAGGAAGAGCCGCTAGCCGCGTACACATACACACGCACACCGACACCGCTGCCGCTATTTCGAGTTATCTTTTGTCGTTTTCGTTCTCGATCGCTGCAGCAGTGCTATTTTCGGTCTGCCTAAACGTTTGTTCGTTTTTTCGGTACGCTTGAGCTTGAGCGGTAGCTCCCCTACAGTGCGTGCGTGCGGCATATACTGTCGCAGGGTTTATATAAAAAATATAAAAACCCTATTTAGATTTTTCGCTGTAATTCTCTCGGCACTTAGCTCCCTTACACCGTGTGCGATCGGTATATTACTCGTTGATTTTTATTATATTATTCGATACCAACCAAATAAATACAAATAAACGCAATGGCAACTAAGGATATCAAAGAGCTTAAACACCAACGAGATGTTTGCATGAAAAGTATTAACCGAACTTATCGCCACTTAAAAGAAGCTAAATTATCTATAAATCCGGTCGAGCTTGAGTGTCGATTAGAGATTCTAAATACGCACATTGAAAATGCTTCACTTTTGCAAAACCAAATATAAGTGAAAGATACAAAAGATGTATACCGCGAAGAGTTGGAAGAGAGGGCCGTAATGACAAAGTCATTGCTGATTTCAATTTTAAATAAGTCCAAACAAAATAATATCGAGAAATCCGCTCCGCCAGCAAATCGCCCGCCTCAATGCCGTCTGCCGAGCGTTGCTCTCCCAACTTTTAGCGGAAAACACTCCGAATTTAAAAATTTTATAAGCCTTTTCGAAACTTTCGTTGACAAAGATGACACTTTACACGATAATAAAAAATTCACTCATTTAATTTCGTGTTTAGCTGGAGACGCTTTAGGAACAGTTAGGGCCTTTCAAGTCACTGCGGAAAATTATCCCAAAGCCCTTGCTAGCCTGAAGCGGGTGTACGATAATGATTGTCTTATTTTTTTTGACAACATATCGACACTTTTTAATTTGCAAAAAATTTCCCAGCCTTCAGCCACAGCCTTGAGAACCCTCATCGACACGGTCACAGCCTTGCTGTCTATTGGGGATGATAGACGCATTACTAATGCCATTTTAATACATCTGGTAATGAGCAAGGTCGATGCAGGAACTAAAAGAAAATGGGAAGAACAGTTAGATTATACTTCGCTTACACTTTGGAGCGAATGTGAGGCGGCCCTCAACAGGCGATAACAACACATGGTAGCAGAAGAGGCTTCCAAGCCCAAAACTGTTCAGCAGACCCAATCTAAACCTAAAAAGAATGGAAATAGGAGTTTTTCGTTTGTCGCTGCCAGGAACGACTCTGTTCAATGCATGTATTGCAATTCAGCTGAACATCAGATTGGAAACTGCGCTTCCTTCGCAGCCCTAACAGTTCAGCAAAGATTCGATTTCGCTAAAAGAGCACCCTTATGCATTAACTGCTTAAGAAAGGGTCACACTGTCAAAAAATGCAAGTCGAACAGATGTAGAGTGTGCAATTCCTCACATCACACTTTGCTACACATATATGCCCCAAACACAAATCTCGCGTTGCCACCTCCTTCTCAGCCCACGCTCATGCAGGAGTCTCCATCCACTTCGCATGTTGTGCATGCGAATGCATCGGATCGAGTCATTCTTGCAACTGCTGTTGTGAGCGTCCAAACAAAAAGCGGCGAGTTTGTATTAGCTCGAGCGTTGCTCGACACTAGTTCACAAATAAACTTTGTAACCGACGAGCTCGCTCAGAGGCTCAAAATTACAAGAGAGGACGTGTGCATGAGCTTGCGAGGCATTGGTGGAACTAATTCCCAAGCCACAAAAAAATACACACGATTGTGAAGTCGCGAGTAGGGAACAGCCAGAAAAATATTTCTGGTTATCATCCGGATCAAGCGGTGAACACCAGCGGGTGGAGGGTGCCTGAAAATATTCAGTTGGCAGATCCATTCTTCTTCAAGCCCCAAAAAATAGATATGCTTATCGGCGCTGAAACATTCTTTGAACTTTTATCTATTGGCCAGATAAAGCAGGGGCCTGAATTCCCCATCCTACAAAAGACAGTTCTCGGCTGGATAGTGTCAGGCAGATGTGCCTCTGAAAATAATAAAAACGCTGAAAAAATGGTACATCTCAGCTGCCAGGAGGAAGCGTTGGAGTCAATTGACACAACCCTGCAGAAATTTTGGTCTGTGGAGGACTTGCCGCCCAAGGCTAAAGTCCATACTCCTGAGCAACAACTCTGTCAACAATACTTTGAGAAAAATATTCAAAGATTGTCGTCCGGTAGATTATCGGTTCGTTTGCCGTTTAAATCTGACCCAAATACTCTTGGTTCGTCATACGAAGTTGTGAAACGTAGATTTTTGTCGCTAGAAAGGAAATTGTCAAAGGACCCTTCGCTGAAGAAGATGTATATTGAATTCATGGAGGAATATGCTTCACTGGGCAACACGTCCTCCACCAATGACAAAATTCCGAATACTCCGCAATATTTCATTCCGCACCAATGCGTTTTACGGCCACAAAGTACTTCAACTAAGTTGAGAGTAGTTTTCGATGCATCGAGCCGTACTTCTACGCAGGTAGCGTTGAATGACATCTTGATGGTAGGCCCAACTATTCAAGAGGAGCTGTACTCGACTCTGCTTCGGTTTAGATTGCATAAGTTTGCCCTTGCGGCCGACGTCAAAAAGATGTATCGCCAAGTGATGGTGGACGAAGCTGATCGTAACTTCCAGCTCATAGTATGGAGACGAGATCCTTCTGAGTCTCGAAAATCTTTAAGTTGAACACCGTTACATATGGAACTTCGCCAGCACCCTTTTTGGCGATTCGGTGTTTAATGCGGCTAGGAGAGATGGCGCAAGAAACTCATCCAAAAGCCGCAAAGGTTATTCAGAATGATTTTTATGTTGACGATTTGTTGACTGGCGCCGGATGCGTTGAGGACCTGCAAAGCCTTCGAGACGAAGTTTCTCAGGTCTTGCAAGAGGCAGGCTTTGAATTGGCAAAGTGGTTTTCAAACTGCCCACAGTTATCCGCATCTGATAGCGCTGTAATGCCACTTATGGCAGACTCAGACGTAACCAAGACCCTTGGCGTGGTTTGGTTACCGGTTAAAGATTACTTTCAATTTCGGTTGGATGACTCTTTCCTGGATCTTCGCGCGACAAAACGAAATATTTTGTCGGTGACTGCTCGACTTTTCGACCCACTTGGCCTCTTGTGTCCTTTGGTCACAAAGGCAAAGATGTTGTTGCAGGAACTGTGGCTTCGAAAATTAGATTGGGACAAGTCGCTACCGATGCAGTTGCTCACGTCGTGGGATACGTTTAAAGCGACGCTTCTGCAGCTGCCTAAAATTAAGGTATCGCGATTCGTCAACACAGATCCACAAGTCCCGATTCAAATACATGGTTTCGCTGACGCTTCCATGCGAGCGTATTGAGCGTGCATCTACGTTCGGACTCAAACTGCTGAAGGTTTGAAAGTGTCTTTATTGACCGCCAAATCGAAAGTAGCTCCCCTCAAGACGAAAACTTTGCCTCGCCTTGAGCTGTGTGCAGCTCACCTTTTAGCAGATCTCTATAATCGTGTCAGGCCTTTGCTAAATTCTCCCATTGAGAATGTTTTCTTGTGGACAGACTCCGAGATCACTTTACACTGGATTAAAACCCATCCCTCGTCGTTGTCGGTTTTTGTTTCGAACCGGGTTGCAGAAATTCAGGAGTGGTCGGAGAAAGCAATTTGGAGACACGTTCCCACGAAAGTCAACCCAGCAGATATAGTGTCCCGAGGATGTGACGTAGAGGAGCTTACAACGTCCATTTGGTTCGGTGGGCATTCGTTCTTGCTAGACTCAGAAAATAATTGGCCTGTAAATAAACATTTCAAACTGCCGGCTGATGTAATGTCGATGGAGCTACGCAAATCGGCAATAGCTCTCGTAGTCAGCCCAGAGCCAAATTTTCGTCGCACCTGAAGCTTCTGAGAGTTTTCGTTTTTATTCAAAGGTGCAGAAAGGTGTCGAAGCCCTTTGAAAAAAGTATTTCGCCAAGAGAACTGGATTTCGCTTTTGATAAAATTGTCGAAGTTGTCCAATTTCACGACTACATAAGTAAAATTCGGAAGAATAAACCGGTAGCAACGAATATTCAAAAGTTAAACCCTTTTCTTCAGGAAAATAAATTAGATTGGTGCTCCTCGACATTGCTACGAGTTGGGGGTCGGTTATTGAATGCTCCTATCCCGTACGAAGCCAAATTCCCGTTGTTGCTGTCTAAAAGTTCACAGTTCGTCAGATCCTATTTGTCATACCTGCACGTTACGAACTGTCACGCTGGCCCACGAGCTCTCGTAAGTCGTCTGCGCGAGAAAATCTGGCTAGTTAATGCTCAAGAAGTCTGCCGACAAACAGTTCGATCGTGCATGCGCTGCTTTCGCTGTAAGCCGCAACTTTTGACGCAAATTATGGGAAACTTGCCAGCAGATAGACTTCGAGCTCTCCGCCCGTTCAATATTTGTGGCGTTGATTTTTGTGGTCCCTTCAGCACAACGTATCGTATCTGTAGTAAGCCACCGTACAAGTCGTACGTGGCCTTGTTCGTCAGTTTTGCGTCCAAAGCGGTCCACTTAGAATTAGTGTCTGACCTAACCACTGATGCGTTCTTGTTAGCATTTCAAAGGTTCGTGAGTCGTCGCGGAATTCCGGAGAAGGTGGGGTGCGACAACGCCACCAATTTCGTCGGCGCAGATCGCCACATGAGAGAGTTCCGAGCCCGTCTGGAGGAGCAGGGGGGCGGTATCGAAACATTCGCATCAAAAAAAGGATGCGAGTTTGCGTTCATACCGCCCAGAGCACCGCACTTCAGCGGACTATGGGAGGCAGGTGTGAAGTCTGCAAAGCACCTGTTCCTTCGGACGGTAGGCCAAGACCTCTTGACCGCGGAGGAGCTCGGAACTCTGCTCACCAGCGTCGAGGCCGTGCTCAACTCCAGGCCCCTCGGCGCTCTAAGCAGCGACCCGAACGTCGGCGAGGCCCTGACCCCCGGGCATCTGCTCATCGGCGGCCCTCTTCTGGCCCCACCATCAGCGGCGCTCCCGGACCAGATCAGCCTGACCTGCTTGCGACGATGGCGAGGTGTCTCGTCTCTCAGGCACAGGTTTTGGCAGCGATGGTCCCGGGAGTACATCTCCAGCCTCCAGCAGCGGTCCAAGTGGCACCAGGGGGAGCCCAACCTCGTCGTGGGAGCGCTCGTCGTCGTCGCAGAAGACAATCTTCCGCCCCAGCAGTGGAGGATTGGACGAGTGGTAGCGGTGCACGCCGGCGCCGATAGCAAGGTTCGCGTGGCGGACGTCAGGACGCAGGACGGCGAATATCGGCGAGCTGTCCACCGACTGGCCCTGTTGCCCGTTCTGGGCTGAAGAACGTCGTCCCTTCAGAGGGGGCGGTGTTTGCGCACTCAGCGCTTGTATTTAAATCACTAGTTGTAGGGCGAGAGTGGGAGCCAATAAAGCTTTCGTCTGTTCGCTCTTGCGAATTCGCCCCGTCTCTCGCCACCGTAGCATAAGTTAGGTTCTAAGAGAAATTATTGAAATATAATTGTTAGTGATCAATCGAACGTCATCGTAGCCACTCCTTTTCGTCGCGCTTTCGAACTATGTTCACAAAGTTTCGCAAATTAAAATCGTCTCGAACTACTGCGTTCACAAGTTTTCGCGTTGTTAATACAAAAAAGTATTAAATTTTCAAAGAGCTATGCTTCCGAAAAATTGATATTTCATCCCAAATGACCTTTCAAACCATTATCTAATTTTGCAAAACATTAATAAAACATATTAGTACAACCAACACAACGTACAAACCCATACAATTGATATCCAGTAAAGTAAAAGTAAAAAGCTACACTTTCTAAAAATATCAACTTGAATATATGCTGCAAAACGGTGCAATTCATTAGCGTGTGCACTTCCACAATAACAGCTGACTTAAGGGGGTCACCCCATGCAATGGTTTTAAAAAAGATTGTTTTTTTTTTGTATTTTTCGCACCTATAACATACACAAAATATGTGGATCAAGCTGCTTTTAAATATTCGCACACGTGTGGTTTTCGTTCGAACCTCCAAAACTAAAAAAGGCAAGCCTTTTTTTATATTCAAGAAAATAGCCAAAAAAAATCGAGCTGTTTTTATTGAGTGTATTTTATTTTTTTGTTACTTGATATACAGAAAAACAAGAAAGGAAGCAAACTTCGGCAAGCCGAAGTTCATATACCCTTGCAGCTTTTGCAAAAACCAAATATTCTTTAAAACATTAAAATTATGATTTACTTGCGTATATGTTTAAAAACATTGAAGCTGTGATGATTTGCAGCTCAATTATTACATAGTTATTTTTATTATTTCTATGGGAGCTATATGATATAGTCGTCCGATTTTAATGAAATTTAAACAGTAATTCTGAAATATTTAACCATTACTATATGTCGAAGATCTAAAAAAAATAATTAAATATCAGCAAAGTTATAAGTTTTTTTTTCCGATTGTTCCTATGGGAGCTATATGATATAGTCGTCCGATTTTGATGAAATTTGAACCTTAATTCTGAAATATTTAACCATTACTATATCTCGAATCACTAAAAAAAAAATCAAAAAACAGCAAAGTTATAATATTTTTTTATTTAGTTTTCCGATTGTTCCTATGGGAGCTATATGCTATAGTCGGCCGAACCGGCTCGTTCCGACTTATATACTACCTGCAATAGAAAGACAACTTTTGGGAAAGTTTCATTCAGCTTTAAAACTGAGAGACTAGTTTGCTCTATTGTCATGGCTTTCTCGAAAGCCAAATTGGTGCGCCGGAATAATGTTGTGCTCTTTCAGATATGGGATTATGCGCGTCAAAAGGCATTTTTCGAGCAGTTTTGACTGACACGCGAGTAACCTTATCGGTCTATATGAGGCTGGTATTGTGTGATCTTTTCCTGGCTTTGGGATCATTAGATTACCGACTTTTTCCATTTTTTTGGGAAGTAGCCAAGTAGCCAAGTGTAATCCCGTTAAAGAGTTTACAAATTACCTCAACTGCACAGTTTGGGAGTTCAATTAGCATCTTAGGAGTTATTAGATCACCGCCTGGGGCCTGTTTTGTTTTTAATTGCTCGCTGATGACTTTTGCAACTTCGTTTGTTTGGAACAGAATTGGCGCCGTCTCAGTTCCACCTCGAATTGACGGAGACGGTAGTGTGAATGAATTATTTGCAGGGTTTGGCTGAAAAACATTTCGAAGGTGTAAAGCAAATGTACAGGCTCTGTCTTTGTCGCTTCTGGCCCAGCTGCCTGAAGAGTCTCTTATGGGAGTTACTGTTTCGGCCGGCGCCCTTAGATTTGGGTGGGCCCTCCACAGGGGATGCTTGGTGCTGGTGGGTGAAAGTTTCTCAATGTACTGGCGTTGTGCTTTTTCTTCTTCGTGCCTTAGAGCCCTGGTAAGTCTGCGACCAGCTTCCTTAAGACTATGCTTTGAGGATGGCGATCTGCTGGTTTGCCAAGCACGCTTTAAACGTCTTTTCTCCAAAACAAGCTGTTCGATTTCAAGGTTACTTTTGTGTTGGTGTGTGTGCCCATCCCTTCCTTGCGGTGTAGAGACTTTAACTGCTGCGACGAGTACAGACTCCAGTGCATTGGCATAGCAGTCGATGTCCTCCTTGAAGTTGAGCTGTGGAGTTAGTTCGATGTGGGAACTTACGTCCTTTTTGAACTTCAGCCAGTTGGTTCGATGCGACGTCAGCCTGCAAGGGTACTCGATTAATTCCGGGCTTTGAAGAAGAGTTATTAGCACTGGTGAGTGGTCCGATGATAGATCCAAAAGCGATTTTGCAGATATTAGATTGCGAGAAATATTTTTTGTCACAGCAAAATCAATTAAATCAGGTAGTTTTCTAGGATCTGTTGCCCAGTATTGCCTGGTGAAACGTAGTCCAGTTTGTTGCATGTTTTGATGAGTGCATTATATAGTTGCCTTCCTTTGGGGGTCACAAGCCGGGATCCCCAGTGTGTGTGCTTGGCGTTGTAATCACCTGCTGCTATGAATCGCTATCCAAGTGAATTGTAGAAGTCCATGAATTGGTCTTCGGAGACTGTAAAGCGGGGTGGGCAGTAGACAGCGGCAATGACAAGCTTGCTGGTGCCCAACTGTAATTTTATCGATGTAGCTTGCAGATAATTTTTTGCAAACCGTTGGTGAAAGTGGTGTTTGATGCGGTCTCGTAGTAAATTGCCGGTTCCGCCATGTGCTTTACCATCTGGATGATCGGTGCCGTAGAACGTGTATCCCCGTATTTGAAAGTTATATTTTCTGGTGAGATGCGTTTCTGCCAGCAACATAACGTCGACATGGTTTTCGTTCAGAAATTGAGTTATTTCAGGTATATGCCGTGAAACACCGTTGGCGTTCCACAGAGTTATTCGAAGGCTAGGCATAATTTATTTGGACTGCTGAGCTGCAAGCATTTGTAACAAGATATTTTGGTTTTGCATTAAAGTTTGCATGGTGGTTTTAATGAAGGACATAAATTCCATCATATTTTGTTGCAAAGTTATCATCATATCACACCGCTCAATAAGTTCCCGGCCTAAAAATGAAAAAAAATTTTTTTTTTGAAAATTTTGTTTTATTCATCAATATAGTTTCCATCTACGGCTATACACTCAATCCAGCGATTCTCCAACCTTTCTATGCCATTTTTGTAGAAAGATGAACTTTTACCCTCAAAATAGGTCTCAGTATCGACAATCACCTCCTCATTTGATCGATATCTCTTGCCTTGGAGGTGCTTTTTGAGATCTGAAAAAAGCCAGTAGTCACTGGGGGCCATATCTGGAGAATAAGGTGGGTGCGGCAGAAGTTCGAACCTCAATTCACTCAATTTCACCATTGTTGCCATAGACTTGTGGCATGGTGCATTATCCTGGTGAAACAGTGGTTTCTTCTTGGCCATATGTGGACGTTTTTCCTTGATAACGCGATCCAATCGATCCAGCAGTTTTATATAATATTCGCTGTTTATTGTTTTACCTTTTTCCAGGTAGTCTATAAATAAAATCCTATGTGCATCCCAAAATACAGAAGCCATAACCTTACCCGCCGATATTTGTGTTTTGGGACGCTTCGGACGGCTTTCACCGGCTACCACCCACTCAGAAGACTGACGACTGGATTCTGGAGTATAGTGGTGTATCCAGGTTTCATCCATGGTTACGTAACGGCGAAAAAAATCGGTCCTATTGCGCTTCAACATGCTTAAACACGTCTCGGAAGCATCGATGCGTTGTTGCTTTTGGTCCGGTGTTAGCAATCGCGGCACCCACTTCGAGCAGAGCTCTCTCATGTCCAAATGTTCATCTAATATCGTAAACACACTGCTTTCCGATATCTTTGAGGCATCAGCTATCTAATTTAATTTCAATTTGCGATCGGCCAACACCATTTTTCGGATTTTTGCCACATTTTCTGGCGTAACTGCTGTTTTTAGGCGACCACTGCGTTCAGCGTCTTTGGTGTCCACACGACCACGTTTAAATTCATTGTACCAATCTTTAATGGTTGATTTTCCCGGAGAAGAATCTGGGTAATGTTTATCAAGCCAAGCTTTTGCTTTTACTGTATTTTTCCTATCAAAAAACAGTGCTTAATCAGGACACGAAACTCCTTTTTTTCCATATTGTAGAAAAACCCAAAGGTTGTATTACTTAAAAATTTGTAACTTAAAAGCACGTGGTCACAGAGTTGTATAATTTTTACACAGAGCTTATGATAATCGACACTTTCGATAAAAAATATCTATATTTGCTTACTACTGCTTCTTATATGTCGGGCCGCGCACTAATTGAGCGATGCGATAGTTTCCATGTTACTTTGTGGCTGTCCCATGGCCTGCTGTATGTTATCAGTTTTCGGCTCAATGTGAGCTGTGCCTGATCTTAGAGCACTGGCGTAGGAAATGCCTTTGGTGGCAATTGAGGGCCCAATTGATGACCTAGCTGCTTTTGCGAAGAAAACTTCCGGTGTCGTTTGTGATTTCATGAAGATGTTCCGGCGTGCCGTTGTCGCTCGTTGCATACGACTTTTCATCTCCTTGTAGACTGGACAGCCTCTGTAGTTTGCTGTGTGGTTTCCTTGGCAGTTTACACATTTTTTAGTGAGAGAGTCTTCCTTGTTGGCAGGGCAGGGTTCGGAGCCGTGGCAGTTTCCACAAGCTACACAAACTGGCCTAAAGGGTGCTGTAAGCCCTGGTGTGTCCGTATTCCTGGCAGTTTGTACATTGCACTGTTCCCGTTCCGTTTGTGCGGCTCTTCTACTGTGATCCTACGGTGCAGAAGGTACTGCAACTTGTAGATCGGGTGCACTGCGTTATTTTTCAAAATTCTGCTGTCTGGCTCCAGCTCGACCTTGAAAAGTGGTTGCGGCTTCTTGTTTTTGTTCATAATGTTTATAACATTTTTGGCGCAAAAACCGTTTTCTTTTAAAGCCTCTAAAATTTCAGAGGGGTTCACATCGGGTTCTATTCCCTTGAGGACAACTTGTAAGCCCTTGCAACTTTTCAGCTGGTACGTGTAGTAATTCTTTTTGGCGTTGTTTAGGTACTTCGACACTGCTCGGAAATCATCTTCGGTTTTGGTTTGAAGTTTGGTTTCGGTTATATTCCCTTTCATAAGCGGAATAACATGAAAGTTATCCTTCCCGACAAGCTCAACTATTTTATTGACTAGGACGTTGGAGATCTTCTCCCGAATAAAGGTGGGTGGGGGCTTAAGTTTCTTTGGGGCTAATTCTTCGTACTCAGTTTCAGGCTCCGCCAGAATGAAAAATCTATTTTCATTTAATGGCCCGAGATTTTCAAAGCCTTTGTTGGTACGGTTTATTTTGGGCATATTGCCGTCAGATTTTTTTTGGGGGGGTTAGCTTGCGCTTGGAAGGATTAATATAGCGATCCATGCCTGTCTGCATGGCCGAACCCGCTTGCGGAATTGTAATTTTTTCTACCGTAGCTTTGTTTTTGCCGTTTGACGCGATTTTTGCACTTTGTTGTGTTGTTGCTTTACCCCCTGCAGAAGAAGAGAGTGGAGTCGTTATTGCATTGTTGGCGACAGAGACCGTTGTAGTTGACGTAGTAGTTGCTGTTGTTGTTGCACTAGGTGGCAGAAGCTCGTTTGGAGTTTTGCTCACTCCATGGTGTTTGTGCGGTGAAAAGCAATGCGGGAGAGCAAGAACTAGCTCTCTGGTTTTCGGCGGTCAGTAAACTTGCACTTTCTTGCACTTTCGGTTCTAGAGTATTACTCGTGAACGAGAAATAAGCATTGTTTCGGGCCAAAGAGGGACGACGTTTGTCTTGCTCTCTCTGAATTTTTTCACGGGCTTCGTCTTGTTGTTTTTGGCGTTGAGTGCGCTGATCCACGTTCTTACTTATTTATTGATAGAGCGTAATATTAATTAATTAGTTAACTAAAACTTTAGTTTACGATATGCGAATTAGCATCGCGAATAGCAAAACCTCGCGTTTATAAATTTTTTCGAACGTTTTCGACTTAGTGGCTTATTGTTTTTCCGGAGCGTTAAGAAAACACGTCTACACGCGACCGAAGTTTAACATTGATATTAAGAGAGCCATAGGTAAAAAAGACAAAGCGTATGCACAGTGAAGACGGTATAAGACTGTTTATCTATACGAACTGTTTAAGACTGAAAGAGCGCGTGTAAATAACCTGATATATGACTTTTTTATATGGTGCAATAAAAACTAAAGAAGTTTGGAAGGAAATTAATAACTTTGGAGTCGGCAATAAAATAGTTGTGATAAATAAGGACGTACATAGATGTGAAGGGTCTTAATGAAAAATTTCTGCCAATTAATGTACCTGAATGTAGTTTTAATATATATCTGACCACTGAATCCTTATAAGGTAATGTTAATTGTTGTGAATTTGTTTGTGTAAGTATATGCGATGTTTAAGAAGAAATATTAAAAATTAAATCGGATGCCACTGGTCTGCATGATGTGAATCCAAAATTCATAGAAATACTTGTTCTAAAAATTGCAGGCTAGACCCATCTCAATCCGCCCTTACCTGTCAAAGATTTTATAGAAGCTATTGGCTACACATGTAAATAGTTACTTGGTCGATAATAGTTTATTAGAGAAGACCCAATTTGACTTCCGCCAAAAAGGAAGCTACACTACCGCGGTCGTCAATATAGTAGAGGGTTTTTTAAGTTAAATGTAAGAACTATGAAATAATATATCACTAATAGGAAACAAGCTGTTGTTGAGGGGGAAATAGGTCAGAGATTCGAATGGGTACTCGCGGTGTACCACAAGAATCTGTATAATGGCCGTTACTGATCACTTTATAAGTAAATGATCTGTCCAGAGTTTTTTCTTTATGTAATGTTCATATGTATACAGATGTTGTTCAGTTGTATGTTAGTCTTCCTTTAAGTCAAATCAATGAATGTTATAATACTGAGTGTTTGAGGTTTAGCAATTAATCTAAGAACAATGGTCTGAGCCTAAAACCTTCAAAATCAAAATGCCTTGTTCTATACAAGAAAAACATACAAATAATTTATTTACCGAAGTTGCGATTAGGAGACACTGATTTAAAATATGTTGAAAGAGCTAGCAATTTAGGAATTTATTTCAATAAGACAATTTCGTGTAATGACTATATTAATATAGCAACCGGACGAACAAATTGATTGTTACAAAACTAAACACAAAAAAGTATTTTATTCCAACAAATATAAGATATAAATGTTGTTAGTACTCGTACAAGACTTACAAGCTCTGACACACAGTTCTTCATTTATGCTGTTAAACTTTGGAATCGTCTACCAAACCAACTTAAAACAATTAAAGGCATATTACAATTCGCAAACAAACTTAAAACTTATCTTTGCACACACACATAAAAACATATCACAAAAAACATAAGACATAAAACACCTTCAAAAAGAAAAAACTTTTAAATTATTATTTTAAAAGCAGTTTAATCATTTAAATCATTAAGTTATTTTTATATATTTATATAGTTAATGTAATTAAGTCTGATTTTCTTGTGACGCATAATACATTAAAGTATTATACTTGTAGCGTCAAGATAATATAAAATAAATTAAAAAAAAACATTCATTTAAAACTCATTTTAAAAATGAATATTTATTACAAAAGCTCTACAGGGACACCAGGTGCTAACTTTACAAATTTTAAGAACAAAACAAGCAAAATTTAGGTCACAATATTAATTACAAACCTGTATACTGAATTTACATTTCAAATTTAAACGTTTTAGCTTGTTTCGCTGGAGAATTATTAATTTTAACTTGCACCTCATAAGTTAGTCAAATTTAAGCACTTGCTGTTCGCTTGCAACAACTGAATTTGAAACCTTTTAATAACAGACTGTACTAACTTGTTTACATTTGCGGTATGTAGCATATCAGTTATATTTATTCATAAAACGCTCAGCATCTCTGCTATCGGGACTTGGTGAAACAAGGGTTGATATTTGTCTAAAATCTGAACTCATCACGTCTAGTATCACTGATAATCAGCCAACCATAGCCCTGAACATAGAGCAATGGAGTTAGCAAGTTTTATGATTAAGCTGGTCCCTGGGTTACCGCTTCTTCAGAAAACTTAAATTATAAAATAGAGGATCGTCTGGATGTTGTTGTTCGTCGGTTTTGGGAGTTAGAAAGTTCAAATGAAACAGTTTCCGTCAGAACAAAGGAAACATAATCCGTCACATTTGTCAAATCAAGTACAGGAGAATACTCGGTAAATCTACCATTTACATCCAAATCCATTAACTTAGGCGAGCGCATCGTAGAAATCTGAATTTGGAGCGCAAATTACATCATCAACCTTACCTTAAAGAGCAGTATTCATAATTTATACACTAGTATTTGGATCTTAATGTTATGTCTCCAGTTGAGGATATCCATATGTGTCGGTACTTTCTCTTACATCAATGCGTTATCTAGAAAGACAATTTAGCAACCAAACTACGTGTGGTTTTTGGCGGAACGGTTGTAGCTTAATCAGGTCAATCCCTTAATGATGTGAACCAAAACTCTTTGACATTTGGATTAGATTTCGTTTATACAAAGTTGCTCTTACTGGATACATCTGCAAGATTGATCGGTGTCGGTATGGGTGCGCCTGATAACTTCTACGAATGTATCTTATGGAGAGACTCTCCCCGTAAGGAATTGCGAGTTTACAAGTTAGATACAGTTACTTAAGGAACGATACCATCGTCATTTATGTCGAAAAGGACTATGCACCAGCTAGCTCTGGATGAATGCCCTCTTTCCAATTGGATCTACAGCCTTGCTTGAAGACTTCGATGTAGACGCTTTCATTGCTGGGGGTAACTCAATTTCGGAGGCTCTAAACAAAATGCAACAGGCCTTTATAATTGTTTCTCGAGTGAACTTAAAACTCCGCAAATGGTCTTGAAGTCATACAGCCGTTTTAGAAACTGTAACTGAGGCTGACAAGAAGCAGTTTCTACAATTAAATGACGGAGGTGATGTAACCAAAGCACTGGCCTTGCATTTTTTTCATTTGATAGGGATGCCAAATGAATGAAACAACTTTCTACATTGAGTTCTGAATTAAAACTGTTTTATTTTTGCAAATATTGTTTCAAGATGCTTATTCTTGTGTTATCTATGGCCTACGCAGAGACCGCATCTGCTTGCCTGAGCGTAAGAGTTATCTTTGAATCCCGCACAGGAACCCTTGGTGCAGTGTGTAAATCACATCTTAAGCGATTTTATTTGATAGCTTAAGTGGCTTGCACTTACAAGTGCTAAGAGCTGCACCCTTGTCGGGTTTGAATAACAGATGATAAATTATAGCTTTAGGTCATTTAACATGTCATGCCCAGTGCTCATAAGTGTGTATACTTTATCATTATTTGTGTCTTTCTGAACATTATGGCAAGGGCCGGCAATGTTAGGTGTATGAAATATTAATTACAGAAATGATATACATATATATTTTGTTAGCAGTGCAAATTTAAATAGTGGACTGTATCTGTATTTTTATACCCTTGCAGAGGGTATTATAATTTCACTCAAAATTTTGCAACGCAGTAAAGGAGACATTTCCGACCCTATAAAGTATATATTTTCTTGATCAGCATCACTAGGAGAGTCGATCTAGCCATGACCGTCCGTTTCTACGCAAACTAATCTCTCAGTTTTAAAGCTATCTGCATATATGTCGGAAAGAGACGGATCCGACGACTAAAGCATATAGCTCCCATAGGAACAATCGAAAAAAAAAAACAAAATTATAACTTTGCTGTTTTTTAAATTTTTTTAGTTTTTCGACATATAGTATTAGTTAAATATTTCAGATTTACGGTTTAAATATAGCTCCCATGGAAACAATAAAAATATATACAATTTTTTTTTTAAATGTAACTTTTCTTTTTGTAATTTTTCTTTTTTAATTCTTTTTGTCTTATTATTAGTTTGACAGTATAGAATTTTATTAAAATCGGAAAACGATATCATATAGCTGCCACAGGAACTATCGAATAAATAAGCTGCAAATCATCATAGCTTCAATGTTTTTAAACATATACGCAAGTAAATCATAATTTTAATGTTTTCAAGAATATTTCGTTTTTGCAATGGCTGCAAAGCTTGCCGAAGTTTGCTTCCTTTCTTGTTTTAATTAATGTTTTAAGGTCTCAGCCACACTCAAAAAATTTTTATTATAATTTCAGTCAGAAGTTTGCAACGCAGTGGTGGAGACATTTCCGACCCTATAAAGTATATATATTCTTGATCGGCTTCACAAAGAGAGTCGATCTAAGTCGATATCGTATAGCTTAAAAATAACTTTTTTTAAAATTTAACTTTTTTCTTTTGTAATTTTTAAAAAAAAAATCTTTTTGACTTATTAATATATTGACAGTCCAGAATTACGCTTTTAATATTATTCTAATCAGAACACTATATCGTATAGGTGTCATAAAAACTATCGAATAATTAAACTGCAAAGTCATCATAGCTTTAACGTTTTTAAACGTATTCGCAAGTAAATCATAATTTTAATGTTTTCAAGAATATTACATTTTTGCAAGGGTATATGCACTTCGGCTTGCCGAAGTTTGCTTCCTTTCTTGTTCGATATATTTTATTTTGCAGCAAACTTATTGATTTAACACCTTTGCAACGGCTAAAGTTCTATCAGTTTACTTTTACTACAATTTAATAGTAATTTATGTTTTTCAATAGTATTTGTATGTTCAAATATTGAGTAATATCATGTAATTTTAACTTATGTGTTTTATTTCGTTTAATATAATGAAATTATTATTATTCAAGGTTAAATATTATTTTCTAATATCAGCCTTAAGGCTTTCTGGATACTTCTTGTTTCGAGAATCTCGCCCGAAGTCGCTCGGATTTCGAAACGAGAATGAATTACATTTGACATAAGGAAGTACGAGAAGTTGACTCAAAAATAATAAGAAACAAACGATCGAGCGAGACGATATTTTCTAATTTCTCGTCTCGTCCTGCAGCACTAAATAAAACAAGCACCACTTAAGAAACCTACAGACAAATATTTCTTACGGACAGCCATGCCTGTAAACATAGAATGTGGCTGTTTGCAGACGAATCCTTGCGTTACAATACTGCAGTCTTTGCAGTTGTTGACTCAAGCATCATTATACAATCCTGCGGGCTCCTCCCTGAATCATTTACACCCGAAGCACATGGAATGCTTTATGCAAGTCGCTTAAATTTCAATCAGATTGCTCTTTTCACAACGCTTCGCTTTTCTCCAACTTTCATCAATTTCATCCGCCACCAGATTATCTATAACCTTTAAGACATCTAACTCAGAAAACAGGGCTCTAACTCGAAACTTTCAGACCTTCAATCTACTAATCTCCCAATCTCCTGTTGTAATCCTTATCACCAAGACAATTAACACACTCACTGTGTTAGTTTTAGATTTCAATTAATATTTTATTAGCTCTTGTCGACACGCGCCACGTGCACAGGGATCCGGGAAGAGATAAAAATGTTACCAGATTATAGGTCTAAGCCAATACTTAATTCAGTGTTGTTGTATGTTATTTTTGACAACAGAATAGGGATATTCAATATTATTAGAAAAAACAAATTGTTACGTAGGCCTTTTAATTCCCAGTCTAAAGGACATGAGCCGAGGAAGAATCGTCCGATGTTCAGGCACCTTTTTCAGCGGTAGCGTCGTCGTATTTGGTAGTGGGTCTGGTAGCTTCTTACCTCTCCAACATAGCCAGAAAAAAAAATATTAAATATCTCTGGGAAAATAATTAAATCTGTCTTATTCGTTTGTCTTCGTTGCCAACAAGCTAATCGAGTTGCGCTCTTAAGCGCTTGACCGAAATACGATCGGCAGCATATATGCAAGTGCTGCCGTTGAATCAGCGCAAGCCATGCAATCATATCCGCTATTGTCAACTTCGTACTTCAAGGTCTTGTCATAATTCCTTACCTAGTTCACTTGTTGTACCAGATCCCCTTTTTAATCGTTGCTACCAACACAAGTTTATATTAATTTTCACATGAAGAATTTATTTATAACAAGAAGGAAAGCAAACTTCGGCAAGACGAAGTTCATATACCCTTGAAGCTATTGCATTAATTAAATACTTTTGAAAACATTTAAATTATGATTTACTTGAGTATGTGCTAAAAAAAAACATTGAAACTATGATGATTTGCAGCTCAATTATTAGATAGTTATTTTATATATTTTTATTATTTCTATGGGAGCTATATGCTATAGACGTCCTATTTTGATAAAATTTATACCATAATTCTGAAATAATTAAACATTGCTATATGTCGAAGAACTAAACAAAAAATTAAAAAACAGAAAAGTAAAAATTTTTTTTCAATTATTTTTCCGATTGTTCCTATGGGAGCTATATGCTATAGTCGTCCGATTTTGATGAAACTTAAACCGTAATTCAGAAATATTAAACCATTAAATTAACAAAAAATTAAAAAACAGCAAAGTTATAATTTTTTTTCATTTATTTTTCCGATTGTTCCTATGGGAGCTATATGCTATAGTCGTCCGATTTTGATGAAATTTAAACCGTAAATCGGAAATATTTTACCATTTCTATATGTCGAAGAACTAAACAAAAAATTAAAAAACAGCAAAGTTATAATTTTTTTTCATTTATTTTTCCGATTGTTCCTATGGGAGCTATATGCTATAGTCGTCCGATCCGGCTCGTTCCGACTTATATACTACCTGCAATAGAAAGACAACTTTTGGGAAAGTTTCATGCAGATAGCTTTAAAACTGAGAGACTAGTTTGCATATAAACGGACGGACAGACAGACAGACAGACGGACGGACGGACAGACGGACGGACAGACGGACGGACAGACGGACATGGCTAGATCGACTCTACTAGTGATGCTGATCAAGAATATATATACTTTATAGGGTCGGAAACGTCTCCTTCACTGCGTTGCAAACTTCTGACTGAAATTATAATACCCTCTGCAAGGGTATAATTAGAATAATGATAGATTTGATTATTTAAATGCACATAACTTAATATAACTTTAATTATTTGATTATGATATTTTTATTATAATATATATAAGTAAAGACAAGAATATTTATCATTAGAATTTATAATCTTTATTTATTGGAATCACTCCCGTTCGCTGTTTGACATTAATAAGAAATCCGTTCGGATAACTATAGTTTTATTTTTGGAACTACTCCCGTTTATTGTAATTGTTTTGATTCCTTTCGAGGCTGTAAAGAACTAGTTAATGCTAACTTAAATGTTCTCCAAGAAAGCCGGGCAGAAGGCCCGGCAGCGACGAGCAGAATTGGCGGCAGCGCTATGGTCAGAGTGCTAGCCTTGTACTTCGCATCCGCTGCATAGCCCGCTGCATTACTTTACCGCCTTGGTCAGCGGCACTTCCACTCAGCGACTCGGGTTTTGAATTTCATTCTTCCAGACCGCTGATTTGGAGAATTGCATCTGGTCTTTCAACACCTTTGGGTTCCATGCTAACTCCTCCCTCTTTAAAGTTAAGGTCGTCCTCGTACTTCTTCAGCGTAGATTTTAGTTCAGCTGTCAACGTCAATGGAGTCAATAGGTGACGAAACGGCACACCAGAACGATCACCAAAGTAATATCGCTAGTTAGGAGTGGCTTCGTTAGAATATCTTCTTTAAGACGTTTGATGTGTTGATATTACCGTGGGTCACCATCGATGCAGGTTTCTTTTTCAGTATGCCATAGTGGTTTTTAAAGAGGGTCATGTTTACCATAACGCATTCGTCGAAGGTTACCAGATATGCGCACCTAGGAAGGTTTTTAAGGCGTCGCCGTGTTAAAGTTTTGAAGCATCATTGTTAATAATTAGTATCCACAATCAGCGACTAAGTTGTCCTCCCCAAAGTCTAGAATCCTATTACTATGTTGTATTGAATAAATAGAAATATTCTTACATACTAATTTAGGTTTGGGGTATTTTATGTGGAATTGTATTATATCATTATTTTTAAATGCTTTTATCTGGGATACTTCTAAAAGATCGACAATGCTAAAATTTGTGAGCCTTTCGGATTAATTTCTTTGATTAATTTCAATCCAGAATAACTGGGTTTATTAAGATAACTTTTGCCAATGTTATTAAATTTAAATTTTTCAGATCATTCATTATAATTCTATTTTTGTCTATTTCGACTGATTTGTAAATTGCGTTTATTGCTTTGGTTAATTCGTTTAAACGAGTTTGTACTCTAGAAGTGTTTCTTCCTGGGAGAAGTCAGGGAAGTCTGGGTTACCTGCAATTGCCTTTAGGGCTGATCCTAACATAGTAATGCTGCGTGCATTCCTATGATGAACTCTTAAAGTACCCATTTAAGAATCTATCTGTCCGACGACCACAGTCTATATCCGTCTCATGTGGTCCTGTGTAAAAGCGTCAATTGTAGTCTTTGTTTTGAGAGAGTAAAGTTCATATGAAGTAATATTAGTAGAGTGTCCAAGATACCCAAATTCCTTCCAGATTGTGATGTCTCCATCCATTACCGGTATGTAGTCCGAATGTGAATAGTCATTTATTTTTAAGGCAGTGGTCATCGAAAAGGTCACAGCCAGAATAAAAGTCCAAAGCGTTAACCTAAAACAAGAAAGAAGGAAAGAACAAAAATCTAAATCTATAGGCGTTTTATTAGTAACTGAGTGGATAGTTCTATTGTAGTTAGTTGTGGCTAGTAAGATAACCTCCTTGATTTCGTTCTTTTCTTTTTCGATTTTTAGGCATCGCGCTATTTCAGCAAGGGTGCCGTGGAATCTTTTGACCTGTCCGTTCGATGTGCTGTGCAAGGGGGGTGCATTTGCAATGTTAATATTGAAATTATTTAATAATATTGACTTAATAGTCTCGGAGTTTAATGATCTTTCATTGTCGCAGTAAATTGCTTGTGTGTTTGGAAAAAAATTGACAATATTTAAAATAGGGGATCTTACATACACGATAGCTCTGGATGCGATCGGATGTACAATAGCGAACTTATAAAATTTATCAATACATGTGAGAAAGAGTTTTCCATCTGTTGAAAATATGTCTATATGGAGAATTTCTCCTGGATAACATGGTAACGGCGTTTGGCCGACTGTTTGCCTTGTAGGGTGACGGCTGTACTTTGCCATAGAGCAAATTTTACAATTAAGTGTTACCTCTGTTGCTAGCCGAAGCTTTTTTCGGAAAAAAATAGTCTCTCAGAATCTGTTTAACGTTTTCTTGAGCTGTTCGATGGGTTCTATTATGTTCTAAAATTACTATTTCCTTTTGTTCTGATTGGTCAGGAATATCTGTTACTAGGAATTTGCAATGATTAAATGTCGTCGAGGGAAATGCCTCGTTTAGTTTATGCTGAATAAAAGCAAAAATTGGCAGTTCGCAATGAATGGCATTAACGAAATCTGCTTTTACTATGTCTAATAGTGTTGCTAGAAGATTTTCACGGTCGGAAAATCGAATAATATGTCGGGTTTTTTCTTTGAATAGAATAAAGGTTCTCGTAGATGGGAAGTCTGATTCTTCAATGATTATCTGATTACGGAAACTATTTACTGGTTTATCTATTGACTCTATAGTGTACGTGAGTGAATCTTCGCTATGAATGGTAGCGATATCAGATTCGGAGTTGTTCTGTAAGGGATTCGCGTTGTGTCGTGAGAGGGCATCGGCTCCATTTTGTTTGCCTGGTTTATAGAAAATGTTTGCGTTATGGTCGTCAATAAAAGATTTCCAGCGTTTTATAATGGCATTCGTATTTTTTTCGGATATTGCATACATCAGAGGTTGATGGTCAGTATTAATGTTTAATTTTCTTACCCCATACAAATAATTTCTCAGGTTTTTAAGCGCCCATACAATGGCTAGAAGTTCACGCTCATTAGTGGCGAAAGGCATTTCATTGTTCCTGATTGTTCTGGAGATGCAGGTGACAACACTGTGACAACACAGCCCCTAAGCCGTTCGCGGATGCGTTCGTTGTTAGGTCAAAAGGTTTGCTAAAATCGGGGTATGCTAGAACCATGTCTTCTGACGCTAGAATTTGTTTAAGATTTTCAAATGATTCTAGTTGTTTGGGTGATAACTCAATTTTGATTTTTGTTGATTGATTTGCGCTGGCTTTACCATTTTCGCCTTTTAGGGGTCTTGCAATTGTGGCAAAGCCTTTTATAAAACATCTATAATAGCTGCAGAGAGCCAAAAATGATATTAGGCTATAATGTGAAGTAGGTGCTTGGAAGGCTTCGATTGCCTTTACTTTATCTGGGGACGTTGTAAGTCCTCCGCATGACATAATAAATTCCAAGTATTCTACGCTCCTTTTAGAGAGCTTAGACTTTTCCTGAGATACCCTCATGCCAGCTTTTAATAACCCAGTTTATGTCCCTAATATGATCTTCTTTAGTTTTAGAAAAGATGATGATATTGATTGATATTTGTTCCCTTAGAACATCATCGATTGCCCTTTGGAAACCTAAAGGCGGTTTTCTCCCTATCTATCTCTGCCAATTTTGTAAAATACTGGGCCTTTCCCATATTTGCCAGTTAGTAGAAATACTAGGGATAGGGTATTTATCGTCAATCGTTTTTTTTTATTTAGTTACCTAAAATCGAAAACCAGGCGTTTTTTTTGTTGCCACTTTCATCGTGGCCTTTTTTTTCAACAACCCACACGGGATTGTTGTAAGGTGATTGTGATTTTCTGATGATACCGTCTGCTAGAAGTGGTTTAACCTCTGCATTGACAAATTCAGATACGCACATTGGGTAAGGGTATAGCTTAGAAAACACGGGTTCCCCGACAGAGCAGATAGTTGCAGTCGTGTTTATATTATATGGTCTGCGAATGCCCCAGCCCTCTTAGTGATCATTAAATTAAATTTTTTTCTAAAAGCATTGGGGACATAATCGACATTTAAAGTGATAAAATTAACATCCTTATATTTAGCAAATTGCAAATCTTCCTATCCTGAATTATGTTCAATCCTACCGGTACTAAGGTTAATTCGATCATTTACTTTCTTTAAATGATCTAGACCAACAATGCCATCGAATTCCTTAAGGTTTCAAAAATTGTTAAATAGGCTTATTTTAATTTTTTCCATTTAAGTGGAGCCATGCAGGCATGAGACCATAAAAGGTTCCTCCACGTTTTTTATGTGTGTCAGACCAGGCAAAGGTTTTATGTAGTTTTTCGATGCACCTGTATCTATTAGAAGTCGAATCATTTTCCCCGCAATCCTTCGACTTATATACGGAAACAGGGACTCCCCTCTTAAACATTACAGTCTTAGGTTGGAAGTAAATAATCCTCGAGTTCCTCTATATTGTTTTGAGCCTGTAAATCATAGTCTTCGGTGTATTCCTGTTCCTGATGTGGTATTTATCTTTTGTCTGTTACTCAGGACATTTCCCTTTGTAGGAATTTGTCGTTTGCCGGGACCGTGAGGAGGGATCAACTTCCATTGGTTCTGGTACTAATTAACTCTGATTTTTTTGTGTAAAGTTTCGGTGACTGTAACTAGCGTTTTCTGGGTTAAAATGTGGTTGTTTTAAATTCTGGCTTTGCCGCCAAATAGTATTTTTAATTGGGGGTTTTCCCAATTTTTCGTCAGCGTGCCTTGCAAAGGTGGCTGCAAATACACTGGGTTCATGGCTAGACTGTGCCTCTTGTGCCAATGCGAGAGCAGTGGGAGGATCTTTTGGTTTTGCTGGAAAAACTGTCATTTTTAGAGAGTTTTTTAACCCTGAAATAAAGGTATGCAGTGCGTCGCTCATGTATTTTTCGTTCAGGACTGTCGAAGCTGCACTATCATGAGACATCAGCTGTTTGTTTATTAACAAAGTAAGTTTTTTTTCGATTTCTTCATAATACTTTGTCAAGGCAAGTCGCCCTGCCGCATAAGGTTAAGTTCTTGTTGAATCACCTGTACGGGCGTCTTATCCGCATAGGTAAAGTCTAATCTGGCTATGATAGCCTTAAAATTCAAAACAGTATTAAAGGAGGCTAGGACGGCGTCAGCCGATCCTCTTATTTTGTGCCATATAATAGCTACTGCTTGATAGTGTTTTGAACTACCTTCAAATGGTTTAAACACCTCATATGCCACTGTGGCTGATTGTCGCCACGAAATATATTGTTCCTGCTTGCCGTCAAATTCATTCATTTATTCCATTTTATTCCTTCTATTATAGAGATTTGTTCATACACTTCTACTGTGTGTGGCGTGACTTGTAACCCCTTTATCTGTTCAGAGAGTTCTTTAATTTTTGCTTCGATTAACTGAGCTTGTTGATAAAGTGCTGTCTGTACAGCTACCTCAAACATCTGCTTCCATTGATCGGTCGACATTTTATGCTCTTCTGACTCTGTATCTTTTGTGACAGTAAACTTCTTGTAGACTTTTAAAAGCTCCTCATCTAATTCTTTTAATATCTTATTTTCTGCGGTTTCTGTTTTTAATGCAAGTCCCTTTTCCCCGCTGCTATCTGGATCTGATTTCCTATCTCTCCACTGCGAGAATATTGGATTTTTCTCAGAATTTGACCTACATTTTTCCCATACAAAAAAAATTTTAGTTTTTAATTCACAGATAAGATGAATATAAATTATTTATTCTTGTACTTAATTGATAAGCAAAAATTTTGTATTCTCAATGTGATAACTTTTTTTAAAGTAATCTGATAAAGTAATCTTTTTATAAAAATTTTAACTTTTAAGGAAAGTCCGAATAATTTAAATGGTTTCACGAAAAGTTCACTTACATGATTTCTGTTAAAGATTCTAATTTTCCTTCCTTAGGCTACGATTTGCTCATCCATTAGGTTTTGTTTCCTTGAAGATGATGTAAATAGCGAGGGCCCTCCCCTACAGCTATTCTCCAGAAGGTTGTTGTTTAATAAATTTTGTTTTGAGGTGTTAACTGCAATTTTTTAATTATAGTTGCACAGGTTTTTGGTTGAGATTTCTGATTGAAGTGTTTTTTTAAAGATTTTTTTTTATTCGACGGCTGCGTCTTGCAGCTAGTTGCCAGATTTTTGTTGTTGCTCAGTAGCTTTTGTTTAAGCCTTTTGTTCACACAAAAAAATAGATTTTTTGTTTAATCTTTTTTCCACACAAATAAAGATGAGCTTTCATTAATCGCAATTTTTAAGTTATTCTCGCACAGGTTTCTGATTGAGTTTTTTTCACAGATTTATTTTTTCTTAGAGGTTTGCGGCTTGCAGTTAGTCTCCAGAATTTGTTGTTGTGTAACTTTTTTGCTTAATCTTTTTTTTCCACACAAAAAAGTTAGCTTTTGACTTTTTCCAGCACAGGTTTTTAATTGAGTTTTTTACAATTGTTTTTTGAGTTATTTCCGCACAGGTTTCTGATACAGTTTTTTACAATTTTTTTTAAAAAATTTTTTATTTATTTTTTCGGGTTTGCGTTTTACTCGTTTGGGCGCCAGTATTTTTCGTTCACGACCGTTGCAGCTGCTAAGTTCTTGCTGAATCACCTGTATGTGCGTCTTATCAACATAGGTAAAGTCTAAACTGGCTAAGATAGCCTTAAAATTCAAAAAAGGATTAAAGGAGGCTAGGACTGCGTCAGCCGATTCTCTTATTTTGTGGCTTATAATAGCTACTGCTTGATAGTGTTTTGAACTACCTTCAAATGGTTTAAATACCTCATATGGCTGATTATCGCCACGAAATATATTGTTTCTGATTGCCGCCCGTTCCGGCAAAGATTTTACGATGTATAAATTTTCATCACATTTTATTTCTTCTAGTTCAGAGATTTGTTCTTACACTTTTGCTGTGGGTGGCGTGACTTTGAACCCATTTATCTGTTCAGAGAGTTCTTTAATTTTTGCTTTGAATAACTGAGCTTGTTTATGAAGTGCTGTCTGTACAGCTACCTCAAACATTTCATTGATCGGTCGACATTTTATGCTCCTCTGACTCTGTATCGTTTGTGACAACAAACTTCTTTTAGGCTTTTAATAGCTCCTCATCTGATTCTTTTAATATCTCATTTTCTGTGGGTTCTGTTTTTAATGCAAATCTCTCCACCGCGATAATAGTTTTTTGTCAGAATTTTACATAGGTTTTTGAGTACAAAAAAATGTTAGTTCGCAATTCACAATTAAGACGAATAATCTTAATATTTTTATAAAAATTTTTACTCTCAAGAAAAGTTTGAATATTTTAAGTGGTTTCACGAAAAATTCATGATTTCCGTTCCACCAGGTCCTGTTTAATTGAAGATGAAGTATATGGCGAGAGTCCTCCCCTACAGCTATTTATTCTATTGTTGTTGAATACATTTTGTTTAAACCTTTTGTTCACACAAAAAAAATTATCTTTCGTTAATCACAATTTTTGAATTTTTCTCGCACAGATTTTTGATTGAGTTTTTTTTTTAAAG
The DNA here is from genome assembly GCF_025200985.1 of Drosophila gunungcola. Taxonomy (NCBI): domain Eukaryota; kingdom Metazoa; phylum Arthropoda; class Insecta; order Diptera; family Drosophilidae; genus Drosophila; species Drosophila gunungcola. The sequence goes on from NW_026453209.1 coordinate 654,937, forward strand.
ATATATTTTTATAATTTTTTCCTTTTTTACGGGTTTGCGTTAACTCGCTTGGGCGCCAGTAAAGACAAGATTAATTTTCGTTAGAATTTATAATGTTTGTTTTGTTGGATTCACTCCCGTTCGTTGATTGACATCAATAAGAAATCCGTTTGGATAACTATAGTTTTATTTTTAGAGTAACTCCCGTTTATGGTAATTTAATTTATCCTGGAGTCCTTTTGGAATTCTTTCGAGTCTATTAAGAACTAATTAATGCTAACTTAAATGTTCTCCATGAAAGGCGGACAGAAGGCCCGACGTCGGCAGCGACGAGCAGAATTGACGGCAGTGCTATGGGCAGATTGCTTACCTTGTACTTCGCATCCGCTGCATAGCCCGCTGCATTGCTTTACCGCCTTGGTCAGCGGACAGCTGACTTAGCGCCTCGTGCCCGGTGCATTCCCCTACCACTCAGTGACTCGGGTTTTGTATTTCATTCTTATAGACCGCTGATTTTGAGAATTGCATCCGGGGTTGCAACACCTTTGTGTTCCATGCTTACTCGCTTCACGAGTTGATTTGTCCGTCATGACTTTACTTTCACTTGGTTTTTGTCAGTAAGATGCGCAGAGAGTCGCAATTGTACGTTCGAAAGTTCTGGAAAGAATGAGTTCTAAACATTCTACTAGTCTGCACAACTCTATCGTGTTCACTCGTCATTTTTAATTTATTCTCTACTATTTTTAATTTCACTCTCCTTATTGCAACAACAATTGCGCCACACCCGGCTAAGGTGAGTTCCCACCCTTAAAACGGTCTCAGAAGGTCACACTTCTTTCTCTCAACTCTTTATTTGAAATGCACTCTATCCGTTTGGTCAGTCTTATTTGTTTTTTGTACAGTTATACAATCTACAGCTTTTGTCTGCATTGGTGTGTCTAGCCTTGTTTAATTGTTGTGTACAATCCTTTTTGACCATCATGGGAATATTAGGGAAGGCTTTTTTCAAGGCTTCCCCACTGGTATCTCTAATTTTTCCTGGGTGTTTGTGTTAAAATAGGAATTTAGGGTAGTAGCCCCAATTGGTTTTCCTTACATTGATTATTCCTTCGCGTCAAGGTCATAATAACAATGAGACAAAACGATGGTCAAAGGTGAAATGGTCATCTCCGAGCCACCAGATACTGATTTGGTCAATCAGTTCCTGACCCCGAAGATAGGGTAATGTCCAGATATTGCATTAATTTCCTGGAGAAAAGATCGAGTCATTACTTTTTTTGCAGATGAATAAATGTGACTGAAAGGAGGTAATCAAAATTTTACTTTCGTTAGTGTTTAAACTTCCCTATTGCGTGTGGTGTGCGTTTGCGTCCCCTCCTTTGTCGAGGTTGCATGGACGAGTTCTCGAAATATAGGGTTAGTTGAAAGATTGTGGTCTGGGGCTGTTTTACCACATCGCGCGTAGGTCCCCTGGTGAAGATAGAAGGCATTATAAACGGCGAAAAGTACAGGGACATCCTTATTAAGAATTTATCTGGAGAATATGCCGATAATTTTACACTTGCCTGTATATTTCAACACGAGAACGACCCGAAAAACCCCAGCAAGATAGTAAAGTCGTGGCTTAACCAAGTGGCAACCAATGTTTTGCAATGGCCACTGCAAAGTCCCGACTTGAACTTGTGGGGAATTCTTAAACAAGTCGTTGGCCAAAAAAAAAAAACAGCAAATAAAGACAATTTGTGACGCATTTTGCAAGAAGATTGGAAGAAAATAACCCTTCAACAATGCGCAAGTCTTGTGGATTCAATGCCAAGCGTTGCTTTGCTGTTCTTAAGCAGAAAGGTCATCCCACTCAATATAAAAGTAAATTTATTAAAAGTATAAGGAATATTGGGAAATATTTTAACTTTTTCAACCATTTTTTCCAGGTGGCTTAAGTATGTGAGCAGACATTTTGGAGATGGTCTCAGATTTTTTAAGTTTTTCGTTGAATATATATTTTTATAACTTCGTTATTCTTCTATTAGAACACTGATATATAGAACTAATGTAACACAATAAATTGGATCTGTAAAATAAACACTGTATGCTGTGGTATACGTGTGTGCTTAGCTCGAGTCTGACCGTGGTGAGGTCCTCGTAGCTAAACTGTGGAAGAATATATATGCATTAAGGTGTGACTGAATAAGAATGCAGGTTCTAGGTATGTGCTTACCACCATTGTTGAAGTTGACATACTAAGGGGTTTTGGTCAAAAATTTTATTATCCAAGTGTATTATCTGCTTCGCTGCAAGGGTTTCCAGGCACTTGAAGTTGAGCAGAATGAAGAAGTTCGTCGTTTTCTTTTCTCTCTTCTCCGTCTTCACAACTTTAGTGACAATTGTGTGAAGGCCATTGCTTTCTGGGAATTCTACCATTTTCATATTTTCGTGACATCTTTTACAGCCTTTAGAACATGTACCCCGGCTGGTGGTCCTGGTCTGCTAGCAGACTGAGCGGCCATCATCGTTCTCTCCTGCTTATTGATGACGCCGGGGACGGTAAAAGTATGATGTCTTCCTGGATCTTTAGGTATTCTCCTTAGAGGTCAGATCTTCGGTGATTGAGTTTGTTGCAAGACGCTAAGAATGTGGGGAGCCTTCTACATCAGGCAATTTGACACTGGGGTCAAAACCTAAACAAAAACACAAAATAATAAACACAAATGAAAAAACTGGTAAAAATGTGAAAAAAAAAAAAAAAAAAAAAAAAAGTTCTAACTAAAAAATTGTCAATTAATTAACTTCAATTAATTACCCAATGTACCTTTTTATCAATCTTGGATGCTTTTCAACATTGAGTGAAATATTTTGAATCCATGGAAAAGTGTGTATATACTTCCGATTTTCTCAGTATAATGGATAAAATACCGTCAAAGTGAGACTCCAAGCAGATTACTAAACCATACAAAAAAATTTGTTTTAATAAAAATGTTATACTTGCCGTAAGCAGTTTATAATTAAGATTTTTTTAGAGTAGTAAAGGGCAAAACTGCTGGCTACAAACTCAAAAACAAGAATAATTTGTGATAAAGAACCAAATGTAAAAGAAACTTGTTGGCCGCTTTCTCGGCCAGATAAACTTGCCGCCTTTAGAGCTCCGCAAGGCCAAATTATTTGTAGATGTATGCTTCCTGTTGCCTTAGACCCCGATTGACAGTTGTTTTTATTTTGGTATTAATTCATGTTGTTTTATTTTCCCACTTACTTATCAATTATTCACAGCCCACATGACGCATTATCTTATATTTTCATTTTATAATCAAAATGTAAAATAATTAGTTTTATGTTCACTAACATATGTTCTCCACGTCCAAAAGAATTTTTGCCGGTGTGAGGGTGCTCTGTTTATGTAAATATTGTGACGTATTTTAAGAGTTTGGTGATAAGAAAGAAGGATTTAATCGCAATGAATTGAGTTTGTTTTTCTTTTAAATTGGTTTTGATTGCATTTAACTTAACGGCAAAACTTGCTTTTTTCGACGTTGATAGTGAGTTATTTCGCATTGGGAAGTGACTATTAATAGGATTTCAAGATGGCGTTCAAATGAGTCGGATATAATCAATATATCATCAAGATATATAAATACCTCGTTACGTAATTGTGCTGGCACTATCTTGTCCATCAAACGCGACATGATACAAGGGGGCATTGGTTAATCCAAATGGCATAACCACAAACTCATAAAGAGGACGACCAGGAACCGAGGGCTTTTATAAAGACGTATTTCAGATCAAGACTTGTGATGCATTCAGCTTTTGGTAATCTACTCAGAATACCATCGATTAATGGCATAGGATAGGCATCTTTTAAAGTAACCGCGTTTACTTTCCTACTGTCTATACATAACCTAACCTTACCAGGTTTTTTTTTTTTACTAAAACGACAGGAGACGACCATGAGCTGGTTGACTCTTGAATCCCTCCCAGTGCAATCATCCGATCCAACTCATCATACATTTGCTTCTTCGCCGCAGCCGACATAGCATGGCGCTGTTTGATAGCCCTAGCATCGGCTATATCAATAACATATGAAATTAGTGAAGTTCTACCTATACCTTGTTAAGAAAAGGAAGGGAATAAATTTACCGCTTTCTGTAAATTTTTTTGTTGATTAGGCATTGGTCTTTTTTGGTCTTCAATAGATGTTATAATCAAGCTTTGAGTCATAAGGTGTATAGGTAGCAAATCAAAAACTGTCCAAAAGTCTATCCCGAGGTAGATGTCTCCAGCCAGGGAGAGAACCAAATAGAAAAAATGGATTTAGTTTCGTTTCTATAGGTTACGCCAGTAACTACTCTACCAATGATATTTTAACTTTTACCGTCCGCAGTATCTACCAATGATATTTTGACTTTAACCGTCCTTTGGAGGTTATTGGCTTGTATTTTAGACAACCAAGACGAAGCAAAATTACCTCCTGTGCAGCTGACGGAAACCCCAGTATCCATTAACACATTAACTGTTTTATCAAAGAGGACTACTTGGGCATGTGAGCGCACATCGTGCTCTATGCCTATTATTGAGGCTAGGAGTAACTTTCTTTCCGATTTGCATTGTTTTTGAAAAGCTAATCGACGACACTTTGAACGGATTTTATGTACTTCTGGTGAAACAGGTGGGTGATTAGAAGATAAGTCTGGGAAAATGGGTTCGGCTAGTTGATTTATACGATCTGAGTGTTGGACGAATCGGTATTGGTTGCTTTGCAGACCATCTGTTTCCGTGCACTTTTTTGTGGTGCGCGAGCTTAGAAGTTTTTTGAAAAACTTGAACTACACTTTCTGAATATTAGCTAAAAGCTTTGCTCGCAGTGTCTCAAATAAAGTTGACTCGCTCATCGGCTCTGAAAGTATATCGGCTATAGCAGCTATGTCCCCATAAAAGTCATCAAATAATTCTGAGCTCCATTTCAGTTCGGATATTCCTATCAGTTCTGTCGTCCTTGAACTGACCGCTCAGTGCTGGCACCAAATCTTTTCATTTTACATCTGGAACACTTTAAAGGTAGCGCCAAAACCACTCACTGAGCTTCCAGTTAGCCATTATCTGTTCATCAGAGTTGGGCATATTAAGCTGGCACTATGTATTCGGACGTTTCTTCTGAGACCTGGTTGGTAGAGATTGGGTGACTGAGGGCTTTCGTGCGTTTGAAGTGGTAGGCCTAAGATTTTAAGATAAAGCTGATATGCTTTGATTAAGATTTGCGTGACAAAGTGGACACTGCTTGTTAGTGCCAGCTCCTATGTTAAAACACGTTCGGTGAAAATTATGTCCGCAAGAGGTTCCGAATAGTTGTGCGTGATAAGCAATTATTTCTCCACAAACATAACAATGTTTCACTGTGTCATTTAATTGTGATATATTCTCGGTTCTTTTGTGATCCTAACATTTCTTAGTTGACTAAAGTGTTTATAGTGAAAGTGATATTATTTAAGGTTACTGAAGAATTCAACATTTTAAAGTTTAATACGAACAATATGGGAGTCATACTATCAGCTAGCGAACCGAGGAAATAGCTCATTTACTAACCTTACCTTATTAAGAAAAATAATTAATGAAAGGAACATCAATCTCATAAACGTCAAAGTGCAAACCCGGCTCAAAAATATTTGAATTGATTTTTTACGGTTCTAGTTTGCCAATTTAAGAAATTTAAGGGACTGGCTGTAGCTCTTTGCTCCACAAGTCCAATACTCAACATAAATTACTCCCAAGTGACTACGGCTTTATTACGTAAGTAAGCTATAACTTCTCCAGTGAGTCTTAGTCAAAACGCAGGAGCCATAGGAAATATTATGCAAGGCCAGATAGTCTTAAAGAACTATATGGATCCATAACATATTTCCACTAACTAGGACCAAAAAAAAAACAAAAGTATCAACTCACAAATTCAAATGTCATATAATAAACAATTTACAAAGTGGTAGAAATAATAATCAGGGATAAGAAAGATTGATCGAATACTTGGCGGAGGCGCTCTCCACCAACAAAACTATTAGTCTCCATCTAAACAATTTTTCGGTAGTCTTAACTTATTAACCCTTTCGGGACCAACGTTGCCTTTGGTCAAATTCGTCTGTTTGAAGACTAACGGTAAGCTTTCTTTTCGTGTTTTCTAATCACTTTTTCTGAAAGCGAAGGCTGATGTGTCAACCGAAAATACAAAAGTTCATTTGAAGGTCATTTGGAAAAGTTATTTGGAAGAGACTGCATTTGCTTTTTAAAAAATTGATTTACAATGATGAAAGTGAAAAAATAAAAAAAAAAACACTACAGGCAACATTCGGTAGCGCCCTTACCAGCGTGGAAACTTCAAATTTTGTCCAACATTTTCTATATTTATTACCATCATAATAAGGAATAAAAAAATATCAACACTATTTCATTTTATAAATCTTTCTTTTCAGAAACTTGCCACAAAAAGACATTTTTGTGGATTTCATGGGCGCACAAATTAAAACACTGTCGTTTTTGGCGTACATTGTTCGAATATTTCAGGTAATCCTTATCTTAATGCTTATGCTATAAATATAGTACCGTATCGTCTCTAAATAAAAATACGTTTTTTAGTAAAAGAAATAAAACATTTATATTTTCTAGCTTCGAAAATGTTACAAATTTAAATTGATTAATTAGTAAATCCGTTGTAGCTTTCCTTGTGGAGAGCATCATAATGTTTGAAACGTAGAAACGGAGACCACTTTAACCCAAGACTGCCTTGGGTGTAAAATGACAAAAAAGAGGGAAAAATGGGGATAACGTTACTCCTTTACATAATGCTTACTTAAAACCTTAAACAAAAAATTGAAAAAAATTGAGCATCACAGCATAATTTGAAGAATATATATCATGCTCAGTTTTATACAGTGCACACTCTGCCAACGAGCCCGAGCTTTGGCCAATTTCATTGCATGGTTTATTTTTGGCATATTTTATAGAGACAAAATTGTTGTAAATACAACGTCATAAAATCTAGTAAAAAGTGATAAAGACTATCAGTCCTTTTCCAGTTTTCACTTCCGAAAGATTCACACGGATTCGAATTTCCCAGACCTGTTCCAATTTTCAGTTCTGAAAGATTTGCACTCCCTCAGTTAATTCTCTATTAACTTTCGCAAAAATCTAACGGAAACTTTTCGCCAAGCATTTGGCTGATGGATTCAGATCCGCAAGAACAGAAATTAATTCTTTTAAAATACTTTGCGATAACTTAAAGTTTAAACGATTTTTTTACCTTATTCTTTGATGTTTTAAGAACATTTTTGCATAACAGATTTGGTTAATAGTAACATATTTGACTTTTTAAAAATTATTTTGAGATGGCACCTTAGAATCGATTCGATTCTAACCTACTGGAATTTTGCAAATCCTCCGCCCCTGCTCTAGTTTCCTATCGACTTTGATAGAAACCAAGCAAGGGTTGTCATGGTTCGATAAAAACAATTATTTTCTTGGGACTTATTTTTAGTAAGCGCTTTTATGTTTGTTTTTATATGGTTAGAAGTGTATATTATCTAAATTTAGTTTAAAAGGAGGAAGAACAACAAACAAGACGTCAAAAATTGACAGGGGTTTGTGAAAGGTGCAAGAGTGGCCGTGAATGCCAAATGGAGCATTGCATCTTAAATTTCGGTTATTGCGTTTAATGTCCAACAGTTGTTGCCTTCTCAACTCCTTATTTGCCAAAGGTTGCAAAAACATTGTTAAAAACAAAACAACAATCTTTGAATTATTTCGGGCAACACAGCTGATTTCCACACGAGTTGTTCAACACTTTTGTTGCTCAGTTTCCAACACTGCCTTTAAAATAAGAAGAACTTTGTTTTATTTTGGCTACCAATGATATTTTGACTGATTTTAGACATTCAATTTGTGCACCAATAATACACACAGATAAGGAACAGCAGCGGGCCAAATGTTGATCAGAGATTTGCCTGGAACACTTAGGCAAATCATAGGCTTTTGTTAAGAGCAGTAGCGGCAGTCGGCTGTTTTATTTCCCCCCAAATAGTAATTTTCCTAGGAAATTTGCTAGCAAGCAAGGGAACTTTGATTATGTTAAGGAAAATCGCCAATTTGGACGAATTCACTTCCGAGTGAAAACTGGAAAAGTCCTGAATAAGTAGACAACAACAAATCCATAGGAAATTGCTTTTCCATATTATTGTGCAAAGTCACTATATGTTTAGGAATGGGGTCGCTTCGATTTATATGCGGTCGATTGACACAGGACGACACAGGACACAGACGACGGAGAAGAGGAAGATGAAGAACGAAAAACATCTTGGGCGGGAAATTGAATACCTGGAAGGAGGATCGGCGCAGTGGAACTCCACTAGGAGCTGTGAGCGTCGGGGGAAACCTCTGGAGGATACAGAGAACTCGAAGGCTACAAGTTAACAAGTACAAAAGCTGGCGAGCACGAGAAGGAGAGACGTCGAGACGTCATACACGAGTGTGAGGAACACAAGGACATCAAGGCAAAACAAGGAAGGAGACTCGTTTTCGTTCCCGAAGTAAGGGGAGAATGTGAGGAGTTGATTAAGCAAGCAGTCAAACAATCACGCAATTGCCAGATACGCGGCCAATTCACCCGCAGAACCGGTAGTGGCGAGAGAGTGTGGTACCGTATGCACAGAGAGGGACAGGAAGAGTCCGAGGGAGACGGCAACCGGAGAGAGAGCGTCGGAGTGCCGGGTGCAAAAGGGAACAACGGGACAGCACCGGACTTCGGACTCTACTGTGGTGCCGGGCGCAGAGGGCGAAAGGTCGAACGGTAAAACCGTGGACTTTGGACCTGGAGGCAAGGAGACGCCGATAACTAGCGGTAAACAGAAGCCTATATAAGCAGGCCGAGCGCAGGAAGCCGGATCAGTCGTCTTTTACCAGTCCACAAGTATCAGTCATCAAGTGAACCAGTAATCAGTGAAAGAACGTAAAGAACCAAGTGGAGGCGTGCAAAGTCAGTATTAGTATTTGAAGTCTCCGAATTGAGACACAGGACCTCTTAAGGCATCAGGCAGAATTACACAAAGAGAGTTCTTCTACAAGGAACTATGGGCTCGGAAGAGAAGTTGTCTAGAACTAGCTGCCTTGTTACAAGGATCGCATAGGCGAAGTCCGGCGTACTGATCGTCTTGCTAGAGTTGTACAGGTCCTGGTGCGACTAGCCCGGAAGGACGCGTTTAGATCGGCTGATGTCTCGAAAGGCGTATGCGTTGAAAGCACAGCAGTTCACTGCTAGAGTCCACGGCAAAAAGGCTAGGGTGGAAGCGTTCATCTAGAAACTAGCGTTTGTCACAGAGACTCCGTTGGCGGCTTCCGGCGTACGCCTGAACCGTCAGGTAAGAACTAAGCAGGCGTTCGGTGCGACCGACCGGGACAGTGCAAGGGACAGGAGGCTGGGGCTGCAAAAGGTGTACGCCTTAAGAGCATAGTGCCTGTTCACCCTAGTCTGGGAACGGTGACGCATCCCTATGCCCTGATAGCAGTCGAGCCAACGGCAGTAGAAGGAACCACGAGCACGCCGAGTGGAACCTGCAGCATCGGAATCAACCCAAAGCGAGTCGATCAACGCTGGAGCCATCCGGAGCATTAACGTGGGAAGGAGAGTGCTCAGACGGGGCCGGCCAAGAAGGTATTAGAGGTATTCACTTGTCATTATCAGCCCAAGACCGAGGGTCAAGTCGGCAATTAAAGAACCCTTTTATATACCCGAACTTTCTGTGCGTTCTTACTGGTCAATTGAGCGATCCCGTTTATATAAATGTGGTGGGACGAACACGATATTCGTAGGGAGCAGAAACCAACAAAATCAGTTCGTTACACTGAATATGACAAAATCGTTTTTTACGTCAATGTTGCCAATGTTGTTGTTGTTACTGATACAATTTAGGTTACTAAATATTGTTTGAGGCTGCAGTTTTGGAATATCAACAACTGTGGAATATAAACATATCAAATTTTCTTTGTTCATCAGGATTGTTAAAAGTTTGACCCCGGTTTTCTTTTCAATAAAATGGGCTTGGTTTAGATATCTTCGAAGTCCAACGAGGATCTGTCCCAAAAATTTGACTCTTCGTGGATATTATAAATTCGATTATTCTACTGTTTCTCCTGTTGTTTCTTTTCCTCAATTTTATATAATCTGGGAGTAGATTTTTTGTTAGGGTAGCTTGATCTACCAGATGATTTCGGCTTAGGCATAATTGCCGAGACTTCCCTATTCCTTCCACTAGAGGTACTGCATTCCGTATTCCGTCCCTAGTAGCGGTAGTTTTTGTTATTATAATTTAAATATCGCCTTACTTCGTCTTCCCTACTATTTCTGTCATTATGATGTAATATATTGTTATATTGAGAGTATTTTTCCCTAGACTGATAATTATTACGTTGACTAACGTTAGCCTCGACTCTTTTGAAAAATGTGTTGTATTGCCCAATCGTTCCCGCAAATATTGAGTGTTTTGCTCTAGGTAGATTAAGGTCGGTTTCCTTAGTGTCAATCAGTTTAAAGAGGAGAGTTTTTAGTTCTATGATTTGATCGAACAATATTTAAACTCGCAATTGTTTATGGATAAGCCCGTGAAGTTCGATGAAAAGAGTATGTTCATCCTTTCTGTCAGATCAATGGGCGTATTCAGCAGAACAACATGATCACTGATGGATCAGTAATTAGTAATCAAGTTTGTTCTGCTGAACGCCTGTGATACATTATAAAAAGAGGGAGTGGATTTTTGTCTGCTTTCGCTCTACTCGTTATTTGTTAGGCTCTATTGTCGTCGCCTTCGTCGATGAAAGGCTGACGAATTTCATACATCAATATATATGTTTATATAATTATATTTGCGTGCATACATACATATAAATATAAATAATACATATCTGCTTTATATATATAAAGATATCTGCTTTATATATATATATATATATATTTATATGTGCTTTGAATATGCATATATTATTTTTATATCTGCTTTATATATATGTATATCCTTTTATAGGCAGAGAGAGGGAGACGGAATCATTTGTTGACAATTTGTATGAAAATGCATAGAGAGATAGAAAACGTATGGTGCTTATGGAGACACATAGTATCGAATCTAAGTATATCGACTTTTTGCTTAGTTTCTTTGTTTAGAAGATAGCTAAAGCTTTGGTGAAAGCGTCAAATGAATTGATGAAGTTTAAGGAAAAACTTTACCGAAGAAATTTGTTTATATTTAGTTTAGAAGTGCCATTTTTCGGCGTTATTAGAGATTTTTGGCTAAATTGTAATTTTGGAACGTGTGTAAAAATAGTAAAAAGTCTTAAGTCTAAGCGGTCAAGTTTTTTAAACATTTATATTTTTTGGCGAAAACACGGAATCGATTGGCTAAACGGTTTAGCGTCCAGAATTTTGGAAAAGAAAATTGACCATTTTTCCAATTGGAAGCGTTTGGGACCACTTGGGGAACCCTAATAAATATTAGCAAATCAGATTAAAGTTATTAGAATGTAATAAAAATTCATATTAATATTGTTAAACAGTGGATTTGGCTGTGCGTTGATTCCTAGTTTTCGTACTGATAGCTTTATATATAGAGATGACATAATAGGTACCCATTGTCTTGTGTATTTGGACGATACTGTCAAATTTTCAACCTCTTTAGTGCATATCCAATCTCCTAGAAAAGTATATGAACTTGTTCGCAGATCAAATCTTACACTGCACTTAGATAAATGTGAGTTTATGAAACGATAAACTGAATTTTAAGGACATATAATTACAACTGAAGGAATCAAGGAAAAACCAAATTGGATTCAAGGTTTTAAAATTCCAAACTCTCCGAAACAAATTAAATAGTTTCTAGGCATTTGCGGATTAAATCGCAAAATTATAAAAGACTTCGCAAATATCGGAAAACCAATGACTCTTTGTTTTAAGAAAGGAGTCAAAATAAATGTTAAAGATCCCAGTTATAACGAAGCATTTGAAAAATTAAAAACTTTAATAAGCAACGACCCAATTCTCACATATTTTTTTTATACCTAAAATTATTATTTACACTAACATTCGCTGCATTTATCAACGTTTTCTTAACATTATACCCTTGCAGAGGGTATTATAATTTCAGTCAGAAGTTTGCAACGCAGTGAAGGAGACATCTCCGACCCTATAAAGTATATATATTCTTGATCAGCAGCACTAGGCGAGTCAATCTAGCCATGTCCGTCTGTCCGTCCGTTTCTACGCAAACTAGTCTCTCGGTTTTAAAGCTATATGCATAAAACTTTCCCAAAAGTTGTCCTTCTATTGCAGGTATTATATAAGTCAAAACAAGCTGGATCGACCGAAAAAAAAATTAATTACTGTGCTGATTTAAAATTTTTTTTTATAGTTCTTCGACATATAGTAATGGTTAATTATTTCAAAATTACGGTCATCAAAATCGGACGACTATATCATATAGCTCCCATAGGAACAATCAGAAAAAAAAAGTAAAAAAAATTATAACTTTGCGGTTTTTTATTTTTTTTTTTTAGTTCTTCGACATATAGTAATGGATAAATATTTTAGAATTACGATTTAAATTTCATTAAAATCGGAAGACTATCTCATATAGCTCCCATAGAAATAATAAAAATATATAAAATAACTATCTAATTAACATCATAGCTTCAAAGTTTTTAAACATATACGCAAGTAAATCATAATTTTTATGTTTTCAAGAATATTTAGTTTTTGCAATAGCTGCAAGGGTATATGAAATTCGTCTTGCCGAAGTTTGCTTCTTTTCTTGTTTTTTATAAAAAAAAATGTTTTATTAAATAAAGTTAAAGTTAGATATACAAAGTTACATATACATACATACATTTTTTGTTTGTTACTGATCTTTTTTTAAAATCTAACCGATCGGACGCCTATAACCTTTATTCTTAAGAAGGATCGGATAATATTTAATAAACTTGGTATTTATCGCTATTTATTGACTAATAATTTTTTAATTTCAGATTCGTCCCTTGACTGCAAGATTATTAAATCTGCAGCCTGCCAAATCTAGCTTTTGTTCTCATTTTAAACTTTTAATTATATTTATTTTTTGAATATTCTCTACAAATTTCAAGTCAATCCAAGTACAACTAACGGAGTTACAACGTTCGAAATGACCGGCCGTGCGACCAGATTGTTCACGTATGAAAAACTTGAAATCGATTTTTACAAAAACGTCTTTTTTGAAGTTCGTGAACATCAGAACTCAAAATCTACTGAACCGATCCTTTTGAAAATTTGAACATTACTTCTTCACATAAATAAGCACTTCAAAGTGCTCAAAAAATATACAAAAAAAATTCTTCGTGGTTACCCCTAAAAATTCATCAGCTTTAAAATACAAATGAAACTTTTTATTGCTAGTCCGGTCACAAGCTATTATGTTCATCGATATTTTTTAATATCGAAAACCAAACATCCAACAATTTTTACGGCGCCTCCGTAGATTCACGGTCCATAGATTATTTTTCATTATTTTTCTTTGACAAATTTTTCTTGTATTCTTTAAATTTTGTTTAATAATATGTAATTAAATTTAAAAAAAAATAATATAGATAGCTGTAAATAATCGTCACCTAGAATTGGTCGTTTCACAAAAAAACATTTTAGCACAATCGAATATCAAAAGTTAAACTTAAAAAGAAAACGTTGTATTACATTCAAACGTTTTTTTATTGCGTTGACATTAAGGTAATTCCAACTTACATAAGAACAATATTAAAACCTTCTTGGTAAATTTTTAAAACAATGCAAATCTTAAAAGGTGTTGAACTCTTTTCAGCCATTTTCAAAAAAGATTCGTGGAAAGGAACAAAAAATTAAATGGTCGCGCTATTTCTATATATGGCTTTATACTACAATTTTTGTATACCCTTGCAGAGGGTATTATAATTTCAGTCAGAAGTTTGCAACGCAGTGAAGGAGACGTTTCCGACCCTATAAAGTATATATATTCTTGATCAGCATCACTAGTAGAGTCGATCTAGCCATGTCCGTCTGTCCGTCCGTCTGTCCGTCCGTTTATATGCAAACTAGTCTCTCAGTTTTTAAGCTATCTGCATGAAACTTTCCCAAAAGTTGTCTTTCTATTGCAGGTAGTATATAAGTCGGAGCGAGCCGGATCGGACGACTATAGCATATAGCTCCCATAGGAACAATCGGAAAAATAAATGAAAAAAAATTATAACTTTGCTGTTTTTTAATTTTTTTTTTAGTTCTTCGACATTTAGTATTGGTTTAATATTTCAGAATTATGGTTTAAATTTTATCAAAATCGGACGACTATAGCATATAGCTCCCATAGGAACAATCGGAAAAATAAATGAAAAAAAATTATAGCTTTTCTGTTTTTTAATTTTTTTTTTAGTTCTTCGAGATATAGTAATGGATAAATATTTCAGAATTACGGATTAAATTTCATCAAAATCGGACGACTATAGCATATAGCTCCCATAGGAACAATCATAAAAGTAAATAAAAAAAAATTATAACTTCGGTGTTTTTAAATTTTTCTATAAGTTCTTCGACATATAGTAATGGATAAATATTTCAGAATTACGGTTAAAATTTCATCAAAATAGGACGACTATATCATATAGCTCCAATCGAAATAATAAAATTATATAAAATAACTACCTAATAATAATGAGCTGCAAATCATCATTTAGACATATACGCAAGTAAATCATAATTTTAATGTTTTCAAAAATATTTAATTCTTGCAATAGCTGCAAGGGTATATAAACTTCGGCTTGCCGAAGTTTGCTTCCTTTCTTGTTTTCCTAAATTTTAATAAATTTTCTTATCTTTATATTTTAGGAAGTGGTGATTGCCAGCTCATTATCTGTAACCAGCGGTATGCTAAATCTAATGAGAAATTGTCCGAAGGAAGCCGCTCATCTCAGAAAAGAGCTTCTTATTGCAGCCCGTCATATATTTGCCACAGACTTACGTCAAAGTAAGTTTATTTGAGTTGTATATTACTGACAGTACAAAAGTTGAAACCCAATAAGATGACATTCTCCAATCTTTAAAGCAGGGGTTCTCACGCCTTTGCACAATGAGCACATTTTTTTAAGCCGGCTCAATAGATAAGTTTGCTGGGAACAACTGGCTATACAGAAACAATTTTTCGCACTTATCCCTGACCCCACAAAAAATTGTGCGCGCCTTTTCGGTTGTTTATTCGATTTTCTGCTTCCTGACTCTTTTTCGAAAAAAATCGAGCCAAAAATGCCGTCAAATGTGGTCAAATACCGCACCAAACAGTAAGTCGTTGTAAATGCGTTGATTTCGGAACTCCAAATGCGGCAATTCTGCAATTGACGAAATTATTTGCTCAGGACATCGCAAACAATACATGCGGCTTTCGTTTGCGTCTTACGTAAGAAGAAGAAAACTGTTTAATTAGTAGTCTATTTTACTGAAACTCACTAACTTCCCATAAAACAGCAAAACTCGATCGTAGGCCCGGTTATAATAATAAAATTGAATACCGTCCGAAAGTAATTCGGTATAAATTGATGTGCTTTTATGTATGTAATTTCTACTAGTAAGCATTGAAATATTTCGTATATCAGAACTCTCAATAGTCTCTCAGTTTTAAAGCTATCTGCATAAAACTTTCCCAGAAGTTGTCTTTCTATTGCATGTATTATATAAGTCGAAAGAAGTTGGATCTTACGAAAAAAAAACATTATAACTGTGCTGATTTAAAATTTTTTTTTATAGTTCTTCGACATATAGTAATGGTTAAATATTTCAGAATTACGGTTAAAATTTCACGACACATATTTTCATCAAAATCAAACGACTCTCATAGGAACAATCAGAAAAAAATACAAAAAAAATTATAACTTTGCTGTTTTTTATTTTTTTTTAAGTTCTTCGACATATAGTAATGTATAAATATTTTAGAATTACGATTTAAATTTCATCAAAATCGGACGACTACATCATATAGCTCCCAAAGGAACAATCGGAAAAAAAAATACAAAAAAATATAACTTTGTTGTTTTTTATATTTTTTTTTTTAGTTTCGACCAGTTTCGGTATCAATGTTTTTTCTATAAAATTCTTCAGTGCGCTGCGTTTTTCCGCATATTATTTTTAAACCATCATAGCTTCAATCTTTTGAAACATATACGCAAGTAAATCATAATTTTAATGTTTTCAGGAATATTTAGTTTTTGCAATAGCTGCAAGGGTATATGAACTTGTTTTTTTAAATGTTTCCCACAAGCAAAATTAAAATATTTTTTTTATTTTAAACATATCTTAACATATCTATTATAACAAGAAAGGAAGCAAACTTCGGCAAGCCGAAGTTCATATACCCTTGCAGCTTTGCAAAAACTAAATAATCTTGAAAACATTAAAATTATGATTTACTTGCGTATATATTTAAAAACATTGAAGCTGTGATGATTTTCGGGTCAATTATTCGCTATATGGCAGCTATAATATATCGTTTTCCGATTTTAATAAAATTAAAAGCGTAATTCTGAACTGTCAAATTATTAATAAGTCAAACAGGATTTAAAAAAAATTACAAAATAAAAAAGTTACATTTAAAAAGAACAATTTTTTTTTATATTCTTATTGTTTCCATGGGAGCTATATGATAAAGTCGTCCGATTTTGATGAAATTTTAACCGTAATTTTGAAATATTTAACCATTACTATATATATGTCGAAGAACTAAAAAAAAATATAAAATACAGCAAAGTTATAATTTTTTTTTATATATTTTTTTTTTTCGATTGTTCCTATGGGAGCTATATGCTATAGTCGTCCGATCCGGCTCTGTCCGGCTTATATACCACCTGCAATAGAAAGACAACTTTGGGGAAAGTTTCATGCAGATAGCTTTAAAACTTAAGGACTTGTTTGCGTAAAAACGGACGGACAGACGGACATGGCTAGATCGACTCTCCTAGTGGTGCTGATCAAGAATATATATACTTTATAGGGTCGGAGTTGTCTCCTTGACTGTGTTGCAAACTTCTGACTTAAATTATAATACCCTCTGCAGGGGTATAAAACGAACAAAACGATTTTATTAAAATGTTAAATCAGTGGTCGGCAGATACATTGTGTGGGTAATTTTCACGGCGAAACTTGTCAGTGTAGGTGCGGTTTTATACTGCTCTGCAGAGTTGGTCTTAGCCTACACTACGGAGATTGGGCGTTACCGTCCACTGTTTTATCATGCGACTTTGCGCCGTTTTGTTCGATGATTTGTTCCCTACCGCATGTCAACTTCATAACTCATTTCTTATAAAAGCTTGCTTCCCAGTTGCAAAAAACTCGGAGAGCCAATTTTCACAGGCCTCTTTTGTGGCCGACTGTCGACTACCAAGCTCGTCCGCCATTGACAGAAACAGATGGTAATTACTTGCTGCGAGGTCCGTACCATTCGGTAGATGTAAAAAAAACATCGCATCCGAGCTTCCGGAGCTTCTGGCTCGTCACCAAAGATGTGAGTGGCCTGGCGTTGTCCGGATGGAATACAATTGGGCATTTGCAATTGGGCCTTGCCTCTAATTCAGCTTTTACAAATTCAGCTTTTTATTACCTTGCAGAGGGTTATAATTTCAGTCAGAAGTTAGCAACGCAGTGAAGAAGACATTTTCGATTTGATTTAAACAAAACAAGAAATAATGTAAGCTTTGACAAGTCGATGTTTTCCAGTTAATCGATCCTACGGCACCTATGATATTTTTTCCGATTTAAATATAATGAAAAGCATAACTCTGAATTTTTAAACCACTACTACATTCAAAAACTACTACATCAAAAAAAATTAAAAATAGAAAAGTTAAAAATGTATTTAATTGTTTGTTTGTTTGTTTTGATATTCCGGTTCCCATGGGATCTATAGTTGTCTTAAACAATAAACCATTACTATATTTTGAAGAACTAACAAAAAAATTGAATTTGAAACTTAGTATTCCCCCACAATACAATGTTTGTTTAGGTGGCGCCATCTGTCGGGTGCGTTCAGCACCCCCACTCGCAGTCTCTTACATCAGTGATCAGCAGGCCATATCTACTAAGCATAGGATAGTGTATAGCCGGCAGAGGAGCGGTGTTTTGACACACGAGTTTACAAAAACATTTTTTGTGTTCAGTGTACTTGTTGCTGCGGGGCACCATGCAGATCTCTGATACATAACTTAATATATATTGTATATATCTGCTGCGCGAAGAATTCATCAGGCTTTTATCAGTACGCTGATTGCGACGAAGTGTATTTTTGCCGATTATTTGTTGATGATTAGTTCTATTGATGAATATCAATTAAATGCCCATTTTAAAATCATCTCTATTTTGTATTTTGAGGATAATTCTTGTACTGTCTGTATATGTAAGAATATATGCATTAACATAAATAAATACAAAAATGTTGTTGAATCAAAAATAAATTAATATAAAAATGTTGATGAATAATAGTAAACAATTTGAAGTAAAATCTACGCATTATTTACACATCCATCTATTTACATATACAACATAATATATAAATAAATACAAAAATGTTGATGACTAATAGTAAATATTTTGAAGTGAAATCTACGTATTAATTATAAATCCATATATTTACATATACAATATGTACACCCACACATGTATGTAAATATATATTTCGCGGCTGGCAATATTATGTCGTTTTTTCCTCGGCGGATCAATGTCACTTTAAAACGACATAGGTCCACCACAAGTATGTCGTTTTAAAACGGCAGAATTATATGGGCGGAATTAAGTCGTTACCCTGTAATAATATATGGATCCGCTTGAATGGTCGCACAACAATAAATAATAAATAAACCTTCAATAAGTTTTTGAAAATTTTTTTCAAAAGCTGATAAAAAAGTGGAACATGATTATTTTTTTAATTTCCTTCCAACACCTTAAATAACAATATCATATAAAAAATAATTATAGACCAATTTAACCTCAACTTGAGACTATGCAGTCGGAAAAAAATTAGATTTAGTTAAATGACAATTAAAAACTGTAAGCAATCACGAAAAGAATGACAAAGACACAACATAAAATACAGACGACTTTTCGGCTTTCCTGTCCTAAGGGAAGAGAAGGCATGTTAATATGTTATCGCTTATAAAAGACTTTCCGCAGCTAAACTTAACAATTTTATTACCTTAAAACTCTAATAAACAAATTGACAGCGAGAATTCATATTCACGAGCATCTCCAGTAGTTGAGCTAACGTAATCCACTTTGTTGCTGTTTAGCCACTTTTCAAACGCACCAGACGTAAAGGCTGACATTTCGTTTCGGAAATCCAAAACTTTTTATTATTCGGTAAATTTCCTGAAAACCTCTTCGTATCCGTTCGTTTTCGTGGGGTAATTCCAAATGATCTTGGCCAGGCTATCTGCAATTGCCAGAATATACTTGTACTGCTTCGATGTGAAGTCCATTGGTCCATCCATATAACCCGTATGCAGCGGAACATCTCCTTTGGGTATGGGTATGCAATGAAGAAGCCCTTCATGTTCTCCCAACTACTTACTGTGAATACATTTAATACAGTTGGCAATAAAATTTCGTTACCTTCCGATCCAAATGAGGTATCCAAAACTGTTGGTTTACGGAATGAACGGTCTTCTGTACTGCAAATTGACCGGCATATCTGACAATTAATTGACATATCTGATAAATGCAGCCGGTGAGTTCTTGAAACCAAAAGGTGCTCTATTAAACTCGAACAATCCTTCATTTGTTACAGAGGCGAGGCAGTTATCAGCTAGCTCGTCTCGTTCACTGCAAAGTAAATCAAACCCGTTTTCCAGATTAAGAGTTGAAATATTATTATTATTATTTGTAACTTTTTAAGTACCTCTCATGGCCCTGAAAAACGATCTGCCAAAACCATGCTGTTCAGTTTTCTGTAGTCGATATAAACCCGAAAACGTACCATCTTTTTTTTCTGACTTACGAACTATTCCAACCATTCATCAAATTGCTTATTTACCATTTCTGCAACGAGATGGAGACTTGTGAAATGGTTTTACTTCTATGGTCACTGATTCTTCGTACTGGGGAGAAACAGTAATCAAGTAAGTTTATTTAACAATTTTATATACATCTCTTAGGCCCGTAAAACTTAAAGCCACTGTCGTCGCAGCAAAATGTAAACTTCCTGGTAAAATCATGTTCTAGCTAAGTACCACAGTCAATCGCCTCATCAGGCACAAGCAGACAACTGGCCAGCAAGAACATCGGATGTAAAAAATCCAATCGGTTTTGCTTTTTTCTGACCTAGACATACCAGTGATACGCAGCGTTTGAAAAGCTACGCTACTTCCTTAGTATTTCGTTTTGCTATTGCTACCGCTCTCCCTTTGACGAGATCCGTAGCAAAGCCATAGCAGAACAACAATTTTTTACTATCGCTACGGCTACGCAGAGCACAGAAATTCTTTTTTTTTGCTGTTGCTATAGTTTACCATGACGAAACTGCGAGCAGAGCAGAGCAAACACATTTTCATTGTATTGCTATGGATCTGCTCCGGTTCTCGTCTAAGTGAGAGCGACAGCAATAGCATAGCAATGTTTTTATAAATCTCGCTGCTACGGAATAGTAAATGAAAACCATGGTGATATGTTTGATCCTGTATCGATGAAGCATTCTATGTTTACACCATTTATAGAGATCACCTTGCTGCACTTTTGCACGAGTAAAGCACAGCTTTATATTGGTTCTTTATACCAACAAGTCCGTTTATAACGTATCGTATTACCGCTGACTCCGCCATATTACCTGCTGCTGCAATCTGTCGTATCTTGTGAAATGTTTTGGTCTGTTTTTCTGTTTTTTATCTAGCGATGCACGTCCGCACTGTTGCCGCTGCTAGCGAATTTATCAAGTAGTACACGTTTCAACTTGTTTTAGTCGCTCGCACACACAGACTGTAAAAACAACGTATCAACGTAACTACATCTGTTCAAATGTGAGCTCGAAAATATCGAACATTGCTGAACTCCTTGACCGTTAAATTCGTTCACAACTTTCTCGAAATTATCTTTTTGCTGTTTAACGTGACTAATTGTGTTCTCGTCAATTTCAATTTTTTAAGACAGCAACTGTAGTAAACTAGCCATTTGCTTGTTCATCTCCGCAACTTCCATTGCACTGTTTTCTCTCCCATTGTCTTGCTTTAAACCTCTTCAATGTTGATCTAGAACTTCATGATTCTTTCTTGCCGGCGTTCTACGTGTCATTTATTTTTATACCCTTGCAGAGGGTATTATAATTTAAGTCAGAAGTTTGCAAAGCGGTGAAGGAGACATCCCCGACTCTATAAAGATTATATATATATTCTTGATCAGCATCACTAGATCTAGCCATGTCCGTCACAAAAACAAAAGCGACAAAAAGAAAATTCATCCAACAGTCCAAGCATTAATTTTCCCGCCTGCCACTTCTGAAGACTTCCTAAAGTCGATGCCTGCCGGAGCTCCGACCTACGTTCATAACTGTAAGCAACAGCAAAGCAGCAAGCAATAAAACTAAAAAGCATCGACTGTTGCTGCTTTTTGATCATATGAAATGAAACTTACTGCAGTTTTAAACACTGAATGTTAGGAGCAGAAGCAGAAGCAACAAATCATTTTAATAAGTCGCAAGCAGTCAAAGCAGCAAAAAGCAAAATTTTTTCGACAATTTTGCTACCTCAACTGCAGTTTTTTCAAACACTGCTTACATTAATTTTTTTTTTTTAATTTGAGGATTACGTGTATATACATTTAAACCCGTAGAGTAAAAGGGTATATTGTATTCGTTCGAAATTATTTAAAATTTAGAAGAAAGCGTTTCCGACCATAAAAAGTATATGTTAACACTGTTAATGAGTAATCATAAGTCGTTACAGATCTTGGGTGATTATTGGATCACCCTAGTTTTTAGTTGCAAAATCAGCATAAACATCTTTAGGGGCCGTGCCTGGTTCTTGGCGGTGCACGGTATGGTGAGTTATGTTGATTTTGCTAGTGTCAGCACTTTGCTGCACGAGCGGTCGGCTTGCCGGCCGCGCATAGCTTACGTAAAGTCATATTTGTTTTCAGAATTAATTTTGACATTCAATAATATGGCTTGAATATTATTATTAATATTCAACTATTAATTGAAATTGGTTATCAAGCCTTAAGGGCTGTTAGCAACGGAGTCAGGTACTCCCAACGTAGTCTTCATAAAAAGAGAGAAGAGAGCCAGTGGCAACCCCCCGGCTCATCCATTAGAGCAGCCAACCAGGTGGCAAATACGTCATCACCCCTTCCCCCGGACCAGCCACGGTGGCAATGGGATCGCAACTCCTCAGCCTCACGGACAGCGTCGAGGCACAGCGCGTGGCTGCACAACTAAAACATAATTGGCACCTAACTTTAACACCGAATCCACGACACAAAAATATGTAAGTGGGCTGATCAAAATTAATACAGTCAAACTTCAAATACACATACACGGAAAAATACATAAAAATCCCTAAAAAATTATTTACCCAAAATTAAAAAATATACAGTTTAAATTGTAAAGGTGACTTACAAATAAAGTGAATTAATATCGGCCGTCCCTAAATAAAATTTTCCTTCGGACGCCAAGCACCCAGTTATTAATATAAAATTATAATATACAAAATAAATTATGTAGAATTAAAACATTCGGCCTCCCAATAACGTGTGTTTAGTGTCAACAAATTAGTCGCCTTATGAGTAATCCAGGCCCATATAGGGAAACTAAACGAGAACTTGACAGTGACAGTGAAGAAGAATTAATCCGAGATACCCGTACATATCAACCAGCACGGGCCCAACAAGAAAGTAACGCGGAAACCATGAACGCGACACAAATAGAGGCGTTATTTCAGGCCGCATTAACTAGCCAAGAACAGAGGCTCAGAGCCGAATTCGCGGGTCAAATCAACGCCGTTAAGCAACAACTTCAGAGCTTGCGTATAGAAGCGCCAGAGGTAGAATCTTACCAGAGGGTAAAGGTAGTACCGGGAGCACCACAGTGCGATATACCATTACATATAGAGAAGTCAATTCCAGATTTTACTGTTATAAAAGATGAGTACGAGGCATGGAGGCAATCGGCCACCGATGCCTACGAATTATTCGAGTCTTATGAGGGAAGTTCCGCGCATTACCAAGCCGTTACTATTATTAGAAACAAAATTAAGGGACCAGCGCGCGCGCTGCTAGTTTCTTATAATACAGCGCTTAATTTTAAAGCCATACTAGCTAGATTAGACTGCTCTTACGCAGATAAATCATCTTTGCGCCTATTACGGCAGGGACTTGAGTCCGACTTGAGGTCGAACAAAAATTGACCCTCGTTACAAACAAAATATTCATAACACATGACGACGAAAGGGCTTCATTACTCAATACAGAAGTTAGGGCTGACGCCCTACACGTATTCATTTCCGGTCTAAAAATCACTAAGGGCTGTTGTATTTCGAGCACAGCCAAAAGACCTGCCAGCAGCACTGGCATTAGCTAGAGAGGCAGAGGCCGGTATCGAACGAAGTATGTTCGCGGCCACATATGCCAAAGTAGCTGAGCAAAGAAATCAGAATACTGATTTTCACAAGGGCCAGCACCGAGCGCCCGAGAAACAAGGGAAAAATCCTGGTGCCGACCGCGGACCAGAAAAAAATCAACATTTTTTTAAAAAGCCAAACAAGTATCAGACCAACGATACAAAGCGTAAACAGTACAACTGGGTAGATCGGGGTAAAAAAAATCAATATCAATAAGAATCCTAATAGACACTGGAGCGGCAAAGAGTTATGTAAAGCCTTTAAAGGAGCTGAAGAACATAATGCCTGTCGACTCCCCATTCACTGTAAGTTCCATTCATGGCTCCAGTAATATTAAAGAAAAATGCTTTATGCGCATGTTCGGCCTAAAGGCTCAATTTTTTTACTTGATACTATCAACACTTTTCATGCCATAATTGGTTTCGACTTGCTAACACAGGCGGGAGCGGCATAAGATTTACATAACAGTGTAATCAGGTATGGAAAAATATCTGAGAAACTCGAATACCACGAATGCGATAACCTGAACTTCACAAATATCGATGACTTAGTAGTCCCAAATTCAGTGAAAGCTGCATTTAAAAAAATGATCCTTAAGAGGAAACAAGTGTTTTCGCACTCTAACGAGGCATTATCCGGCCTTCTAGGTCGCCATTTAACAGCCCAACATGGGTTGTGGACAAAAAGGGACTTGATGCAGATGGCAACAAGAAAAAACGGCTGGTGATCGATTTCAGGAAACTGAATGAACGAACCATCGTCGACCGTCACCCTATGTCAAGTATTCCTATGATTCTAGCGAACCTAGGAAAGGCAAAATTTTTTACTACCCAAGACTTAAAATCGGAGTACCACCAGATTTATCTGGCTCAAAAAGACCGTGAAAAAACTGCATTCTCCATAAACGGAGGAAAGTATAAATTTTGTTTTGGACTGAAAAATGCGGGAAGCATCTTTCAAAGGGCGATCGAGAAGGTACTACGTGAACAGATCGGGAAAATTTGTTACGTCTATGTAGACGATGTGATAATTTTCTCCGGAAACGCTGCCGACCACGTTATACACATTGACACAGTCCTTAAATGCCTGTGCGAAGCCAACATGACAGTGGCACCAGAAAAAACAAAATTCTTCAAAGAAAGTGGAGATTATTTAGGTTTCATTGTTACAACAAACGGAGCCAAAACGGACCCGGAAAAGGTAAAAACTATTCAGGAGTACACCGAAACAAAAAATTTGTGCAGCCTCAGGTATTTTCTAGGGTTGGCCAGCTGCTACAGAAGTTTTGTCAAGGACTTCGCTACCATAGCCATACTCCCTCCATATTTAAGGGAGAGGATAGCACGGTTAATAAACACATGTCAAAAAAGGTGGCTATCGAATTCGATGAGTC
Source organism: Drosophila gunungcola (assembly GCF_025200985.1). Classification (NCBI taxonomy): domain Eukaryota; kingdom Metazoa; phylum Arthropoda; class Insecta; order Diptera; family Drosophilidae; genus Drosophila; species Drosophila gunungcola. The sequence continues at coordinate 679,958 of NW_026453209.1, forward strand.
CCAGCGCAGAGCGTTCGAGCGCCTGCGAGAAGATGTGATATTAACGCATCCAGATTTCAAACTTCCTTTCGATTTGACCACCGATGCCTCAGCAAGCGGTATCGGTGCGGTACTGTCCCAAAAAGGCAGGCCAATCACAATAATATCTCGTACGTTGAAAGACTGTGAGCTCAATTACGCAACCAACAAAAGAGAATTATTGGCAATTGTTTGGGCTATAGAAAATCTACAAAACTATATTCGGCACAAAAGAGTTCAGGATTTTTACGGACCATCAACCTTTACTTTTGCTGTATCCGAGCGAAATACAAATGCCAAAATTAAACGATGGAAAGCATTCATCGAAGAACATAACGCCAAGGTATTCTACAAACCCGGAAAAGAAAATTTTGTGGCCGACGCTTTGTCACGACAAAACATAAACGCTATACAAAACGAACCCCAATCTGACGTAGCCACTATTCATAGTGAACTCTCCTTAACCTACACGGTCGAAACCACCGATAAGCTCCTGAACTGCTACAGGAATCAAATAATCCTGGAGGAAGCAGAACAGCCTTTACGGCGACACTTCATAGTGTTCGGGACCAAAAACCGACACATAATCCAATTCAATAACAGGGACTCGCTGTTCGAATTGGTCAAAGAGGTAGTAAACGTAGACGTTGTTAACGCCATTTACTGCGACCTCTCCGCACTAGCATGCATCCAACATTCCTTGGTGACCGAATTCCCAGCAACCAAGTTTTGGCATTGCAAAAAATTCGTGAATGACATCACGGATGCAAATGACCAAAAAGAAATAATTATCTGCGAACACAACCGCGCTCACAGGGCAGCCCAGGAAAATATTAAACAAGTCCTTCAGGATTACTACTTTCCAAATATGTTCAAACTCGCCAACGAAGTGGTTGTAAACTGCAAGACATGCACCATGGGGAAGTACAACAGACACCCCAAGAAGCAAGAGTTGGGTATCACACCAACCCCCTCATATGCTGGGGAAATGCTGCATATAGACATATTCTCTACGAATAAGAGATTTTTTTTAACCTGCGTAGATAAATTTTCAAAGTTCGCTGTAGTACAGCCATTACTTTCTAGGGCCATAGTCGATGTGCGCAGCCCCATATTACAACTTAATTTTTTTTCCCAAACATTAAAACAATATATTGTGATAATGAGACATCTTGCAACTCGGAGACTATAACCTCATTATTAAAAAATCAATATAACAAACGGGCAAGTAGAGCGATTCCACAGTACCCTAACTGAGATAGCTAGGTGCATGAAAATCGACCAAAAGGTTGACGATACCGTTGAGCTTATTATGAGAGCTACAGTAGAATATAACAAGACAATACATTCAGTGACAAGACTGCCACCTAAGCAGGCCTTGCACTCAGCTAATGCCGAACAGAAATTGGCAATAATAAGTAATATTGAAAAGGCACAACAGGCCAATTTAGATAGGTGCAACCCTACTAGGCAAAACAGAATTTTTGAGGTAGGAGAAAAAAAATACCTCAAAAAACAAGAGGTTAGGAAATAAACTTACCGCACTGTACACAGAAGAGCGTGTACAAGCAGACATGGGAACGTCTGTTCTCATTAGAGGGAGGGTGGTCCACAAGGACAATCTTAGATAAAAATACCCCTCAACTCTTTTTACCTTTTTTACCTTATTTTCACCTACACCTTAGCATACTTACTCCATTTTATACACAGTAGAATTAACCTTTCGCCTGCTTACAGGATCGCGGGAATTTTATTGATAACGTTAATTGAAGTTAACGCTAGAGTGACGGATTATTGATCAGTGTATCCCAATTACGGACGGAATTGCGTTGGTATGGGAACAGAGAAACTTGCTTCGACACTCAAGTAATTTGTCCGAATTTTCAATTATAGTAGAAGAAACTACTAGGTTGTCCGATTTATTCCCACAGTCTCATATGACAAATTTGTTAGACGTCGATACCGAACATGTTAGAAGTTAATTGTCTGTTTTAAAAATACACCATAGGATGGCCAGGAGCCTAAACTTCCTAGGCACACCTGATGCGGCCGACTTCGAAATGCTAAAAGTGTCCGAGGCACGTTTAATTGAGTCAAATAACCGGCAGGCTATAATAAATACACAGAATAAAATTAATGAATTAACAGAGGCCGTAATATATAATATAGTTGACACTTCCCACCTGTACGAGGTACTTTTGGCCAGAAACAGAATACTAATAACTGAAATTCAAAACGTAATGCTTACAGTCACACTTGCAAAAGCCAACATCATAAACCCAGCAATTTTTAATCAAAATGATTTTAAGTCTATATATGTTGATCACCCCACTGAAGTCCCCATCATTAGCCTACTAGAGGCGTCTAACATTAGAGTTTTTCAGTCCGATAGTATAATCCATGTGCTAATCGCATACCCTAAGATTAAAACTATTTGTAAAAAAGTCATGATCTTTCCTGTATCACACCAACATACCATCCTGCAATTGAAGGAGAACACAGTAGCCGAATGCAATAGCGACGTCTTAGAAGTCACCGATTGCGTAACAACAACTTGCGCGTCGTTTTGCAAGCTGGCTACCCATGATACTTGTGCTCGAGGCCTACACCTATGCCCCATCACGTTAGTAGATGACGGAGTAATAATAATCAACGAATGCCCAGCTAAAGTCAGCACTGATGACGGCCCTGAAATAGCCACCAACGGCACACACCTCATTGCGTTCGAGCGTGTGGCTTTCATCTATGGCATCAAATACCCGAACCAATGCGAAGCCATAAGAAAAGCTCTGTTCATGGCGGCATCCCCGTTACTCAACATCATCGGCCACGATCCCACACTAAGCATGCCACTTCTCCAAAGAATTAACAACCAAAACTTGGAGGTTATTCAAGAGCTTAAGGAGGAAGTAAAATCGGCTGGAACTATTGACAACTGGTTCGCGGTCGGCTTGGGAGCCAGTCTTCTCATCAGCTGCTCCTTCCTACTCATCATGATGCTGAGGAGGAGACGAGACGCACGGGAGATCCAACAAGTCGTTGACAAATTCCAGATGACCGAGGACGGTCATATTCCTAAGCGGAGAGTTGTTAACACTGTTAAGGAGTAATCATAAGTCGATACAGAAATTGGGTGATTATTGGATCACGGTGGCAATTGGATTGCAACTCCTCACCCTCACGGACAGCGTCGTGGCTGCACAACTAAAACATAATTTATATATATTTTTGATCAGGATCAATAGACGAGTCGATCTAGCCATCTCCCTCTGGCTGTCCGTCTGTCTGTCTGTCCATCTGTTCCACCGTCTGTCTGTCCGTCTATATGAACGTCGAGATCTGTGAAACTACAAAAGCTAGACTTTGGGAATTGTAATACAAGATACGAGTACATCTTACGCAGCTTCTAGTGTAGGCTATGCAGTTCGACAAATGGCGCCATCTGAATTCCGATTGCTTTGTGAAAGAGTAAAAGAAAGAGTAGTTTGATATTCTTAAGATGAGTAACGGGTATCTTATAATCGGGGAACCCGACTATGGCGATTTTTCTTGTTTTTAAATTACTTTTTTTTACAATTTTTGGCATAAGTATGAAATTTAAAAAATGGTTTGGATATAACTTCTTAAATTTTGAATTTTTTGACTATTTTATTTTTTTGACTATATTAACTGTCTTTCAATAAATATATAGCTTTCGATATGTTTAAAGGATTGTTATACGGTACGTTTAAAGGATTAAAATATTATTTATTATGATCGGACTATTCCTTGCCGATTTCCAATATTGCGGTTAAATACTGTAGTCTCCTTGCGCACGCTTTACGTCCACTACGTGGACGGCCGTTTACAATGATACAACTTTTAAACAATAAGTTACACTTTCTACGGAACTAATGGCATCTAAATAAGAGACCGCATCATACACCACGTTCACCATAGGCTTCCACAAAATTATTTGCAAGCTACATAAAGTTACAAAATGGGCAATACCCAATTTGCCCTTCAGTCTCTGAAGGAAAATTCATTCGTTTCTATAATGGAGATCGCTTTATAGCAGCAGGAGACACATACGCACTGGGGATCTCGCCTTGTGACCCCCAAAGGACGGCAACTATTTAATGCGATCATCAAAACATGCAACAAACTGGACTAAGTTTCACTAGGCAGTCCTACATACTAGCCAGCAGATTCCAAAAAGCTTCCAGATTTAATTGATTTTGCAGTGCCAAAAATATATCTTACAATCTGATAAGGGCGAATTCGCTCCCACACATTTTATCGGATTACTCACCAGTCCTACTGACCAAATAACCGCTTGACCGTTTTTTTCTTTTAAGGCCTATGCCCGAACATAACCAAAAAAAACATTTCTTGTTTTCTTTCGTTCTGATGAACAGAACGCTTTAATTGTTAACATTTTGGTTTTCGCTCGAGTGTTGTCGGATGAGCCACTAGTTTAACATTTTTATACCCTTGCAGGGAGTATTATAATTTCAGTCAGAAGTTTGCAACGCAGTGATGGAGACATTTCCGACCCTATAAAGTGTATATATTCTTGATCACCATCACTAGACCAGTCGATCTAGCCATGTCCGTCTGTCAGTCTGTCCGTCCGTTTCTACGCAAACTAGTCTCTCAGTTTTAAAGCTATCTGCTTTCCCAAAAGTTGTCTTTCTGTTGCAGGTGGTATATAAGTCGGACAGAGCCGGATCGGACGACTATAGCATATAGCTCCCATAGGAACAATCGGAAAAAAAATAAAAAAAATTATTAAATTAAATTATTAAAAAAATGTTTTTTATTTTGTTTTTAGTTCTTCGAGATATAGTAATGGTTAAATAGTTCAGAATTACGGTTTAAATTTCATCAAAATCGGACGACTATAACTTAAAGCTCCCATGGGAACAATAAAAATATTTTTTAAAAAAATTTAAAAACTTAACCTTTTTATTTTGTAATTTTTTTTTAGAAATTCTTTATGATTAATTAATAATTTGACAGTTCAAAATTACGCTTTTAATTTTATTAAAATCGGAAAACGATATCATATAGATGGCATAGAAACCATCAACTAAGCTTGAAATAGCTTCAATGCAAACAAACACGCAAGTCAATCATAATTGTAATGTTTTCAAGAATATTTAATTTTTGCAATTGCTGCAAGAGTATATGAACTTCGGCTGGCCGAAGTTTGCTTCCTTTCTTGTTTCAATAAGAACTTATACAGAGCGCTCGGATTAAACGCTTACATATTGAGAATCAGTAGATGAACAATCAATAAAATTCTCCCTTATCTTCTCTGTTACAGCCGGCCATTAAAACGAAGCTTCTTACAGAATTTTAGTTGAAACGATGGTTTTTTATTTATATTTAAAATATATTCAAGATTACAAAGAGCTTTAAAAAATATTAATAATAAAATAAGTTAATATATATCTTACTACCCTCTGGTGGTCAAGGATATAAATGTTGCTTGCAGCCACACTTGGGCATGCACCTCAAATAATTATAAGAAAACAAGGATGAAAATGTATGGCAATCGCCAAAAAACTATTGCAAAACTTCTAATCTGAGCCTAACAGAGAGATAGCTGATGAGACTCCGGTGACGTGCAGACGAAACTAGCGCTAATCCTATCTGAGTCCGGGGATCACTCCCTAGGGAGTGCAGCGTAAGTTCGAAAAATAGCTAGAAAACTAATGTGAACTGTTTTCTTCTTTTCATTTGCTTTGACCTTGGAGAAACGATTTGCACACGGCATTATCGAAAGGGTTAGACAAAATACAAAAACACTCGGCTTAATATATATGTATATTTTTATTAATCGCCTTGAATCATATCTTCCTTATTCTGGGATTTAATTTTAAAAGGGTTATCTGGCCAAGAACATCCAGGCCTAAGCGATTGAGCAACAAAAGGCAAATTCATCCAACAGTCGAAAGCATTAATTTTCTGACGATTTCCGAAATTCAATGCCTGCCGGAGCTACGACCTACGTTCATAACTGTAAGCAACAGGAAAGCAGCAAGCAATAAAACTAAAAGCAGGGTCTGTTGCTGCTTTCTGATTTTTGTCGTTTTTTGATTTTTGTACTTGCTTCGACTGTGACTTCTGCTTTTCTAGGAGCAGAAGCAGAAGTTTAATTGGCCTTTGCATTTAAATTATTGTTTTTATTGTATGCACTTATTTGAGTTCGATCAACTTTGGAAATTGGCTGTTTTGCATTCCCACGATCGCTGACCAAAAGAGCCAAGCTCATTGAGTTCATTGCATTGCTGTTTGTTGTGCAATAAATGCTGTCGATCCTATTATAAGTAGTAGTAGGATGATGGCGGATCCTTAGCTAACGGAAGATTCTATCGTTGTATTGCTTCCTAATTTTTCCAGCGCATTTGTGTTGTTAAAATTGTGTTCCTTGACCATTTGTAGTGAGAGAACTTCCTCTAACTTCGTCTTTTTTCTCAAAAAATGGAATAACGAAGGTTCTGGTTCGACCACGCAGATTTCCCTTGACTTGAAGGTAGCTTCGCCAACAGTTATCGTTGAACTACGGTATTGTATTATGAAAGAGCCTTGCAGTTGTAGAAGTTTTTCATCTAGTGAGACTGGTCCATTGAAGTTGTTTAGCAGAATGCTGCCTGGGAGTATTTCTTCGATTGTTGATCATTTTAAATTTTGGTTCTCGAAGGTTTAAAAGAGCGTTTACGCAAGTATCATTGCTTAAAGCTAACAAATTTTCTGAATTACAAATTGTCTTATCATTATAGGATTTAATTCTTGCAAATAATTGTCTCTTACATTCTAAAAAATTTTCATATTTTATATCATTGATTATTTAAGCTTTTTTTATTGCTTTAATTTTAAAAGCTCTACAATTATCTGATTTAATGGTTGGGAGGCTAATAATGTAAATAAGGTCGTTGCCATTTGTGGCTAATTTGATTCGAGCTAATTCCAATAATTCTTCTATGTTAAAAAATAAGTTATTTTCTTTTTTAAAAATTTCCTCCACTATTTTGGTTTCTGTGTTTGTAAGTACAAATGAATTTATTGTCTTAGATTTGGCCCATAAAGTTGCGTATATTATGTTGGTTATTTCTTCTTTTATTAATTGAATTTTATACTTTAAAATATTTGCTTTCTGATTTATGATTTCTTCCGAGCTCTGGGTAATTTTCAACATTGCAGTAGTAGCATTAGTAAGTTGATTTATTTTTTGATTAATTAATCTGTTAATTACTACTTGTCTGTTGTTGTTTTCTAGCTGCTCATTTATCTTGTCTTCTAAGATCTGATAGTCGTGGTGATCTGGCGATCCCGCCAGCCATTTCCATGCAGTACCTATTGTTTCTATTGCCATTTTTTGTCTTTTTTTAGTTTGGAGTATGCGTAAATCCGTTTGGAGCTGTTTTAGTTCATAGGAAACATATGGGTGTAATGGATGAGATGAGGTGAGTGAATGAAATGATTCTTCTAACTTCGCCAGAGTTTCTTCATAGCTTTGTAGGTTAAAGATGTGGATGATTTTAAATGTTCCGTCTTGTTTAGCCGCTAATCCGGGGGGATGCCTACTCGCCCAAGTATGCGTTCCCGAAATGCTTTCTACTACGCCTACAAAGTCCGCACAGAGAATGTCGAAAGGTTCACTGACGACACGGGTTAGCATCTTACCTGCCGCTTTGGTCTATTCCGGAAGGGCTCTCAATAGAATTTAGCCACTTGAGAGCTAGATGGTCGGTAACGACCTCGAATCGGTACCCTTCCAGGTAGCACCGCATCTTCCTGATTGCCCAGATTATGGCCAGACACTCTTTCTCCGTGGTCGTGTAGTTCTGTTCTGCGGGGGTTAGTCGGCGACTAGCGTATGCGATGACCTTTTCTTGACTTTCGGAGCCCTGTGATAAAACTACGCCCAAGTCGACGTTACGCGCGTCTGTTTGCAAAATGAACTTCTGGTCGAAATCCGGACAACCTAATACGGGGGCAGTAGTCAGGCATCTTTTAATTTCTTCCAAGGCGGCTTGCTGTTCTGGTGCCCAGGTCCACTTCCGTCCTTTCTTTAGCAGCGCAGTCACCGGTTGCACGATAGTCGCGAAGCTAAGGACAAATCTCAGATACCAAGAGGCCATCCCGATCCAATGACGGAGTTCCTTTAAGTTAGAGGGGGCCTTCAGCCCGTTGATCGCAGACACATTCTCGGGATCAGTCTGAATTCCATCACTGCTGATGACATGACCGAGGTAAAAGAGTATCTGCTTGAAGAAGCAACACTTCTTTGGATTTATCCTTAAATTCGCCGCCCGCAATCTGCGGAAGACTTTCGAGAGATGAGTGAAGTGCTGAACTTCTGTCGCGTTTATGATAATAATATCGTCTAGGTAGGCGATGGCGACCGGCTCCTTCTCCACACCAATTACGCTATCCAGAGCGCGTTGAAAAGTGGCACTGGCAGAATGCAGCCCAAAAGGCATGACCTTCCATTGGTACAATCCTCTCCCAGGAACCGTGAATGATGGATATTGGCGACTATCCCTAGCCATGGGTATTTGCCAATAGCCGTGTTTCAACAGAATGGTGCCTGGCAGTATTTTTTCGAAATCATCTTACATTCTGGTTCTCGAAGGTTCAAGTGAGCGTTTACACAAGTATCATTGTTTAAATCTAACAAATTTTCTGAATTACAAATTTTCTTATCATTATTGATTATTTGGGCTTTATTTATTGCTTTAATTTTTAAAGTTCTCCAATTGTCTGTTTTAATGGTTGGGAGGCTAATAATGTAAATAAGGTCGTTGCTATTTGTGGCTAATTTAACTCGACCCAATTCCAATAATTATTTTATGTTAAACAAGAAAGGAAGCAAACTTCGGCAAGCAGAAGTTTATATACCCTTGCAGCTATTGCAAAAATAACATATTCTTGAAAATATTAATATTATGATTGACTTGCGTATATGTTTAAAAACATTGAAGCTATGCTGATTTGCAGCTCAATTATTTGATAGTTCCTATGGCAGCTATATAATATCGGTTTCCGATTTTAGTAAATTTTGAACTGTTAAATTATTAATTAATCAAAAAGAATTTCTAAAAAAAATTTCAAAAAAAAAAAGGTAAATTTTTAAAAAAAAATTTGAGTATTTTTATTATTCCTATGAAAGCTATATGATATAGTCGTCCGATTTTCATGAAATTTAAAACATAATTCTGAAATTTTTAACCATTACTATATGTAGAAGAACTAAAAAAAAATAAAAAACAAGAAAGAAAGCAAACTTCGGCAAGCCGAAGTTCATATACCCTTGCAGCTATTGCAATAATTAAACATTTCTGAGAACTATTTGGTTTTGGCGACCTTTCCAAAGTATATTAATTGTTTACCGGCTCGAGGTCAGGATGTTGAGAAAATAACACAATTTTTTAATTTTGGTTATTTGTCAATATACTTCGGATGCTCTTCGGCAGCCGTCTTCAAGACAACTATAAAATAATAAGAACGATTTTTATATTCCTAACAAACAGAAAACAATTTACATTTGACATACATTTAATTTACACGTCTGCGTCCGGTGACGTGGAGTTGTTAACTAATTTTTTTCTTCCCTAGTAAATGTCTATATAAATGAGCGCAATTGTCAGTGTCCGTTTTGTAGTTCATCCGTATGTCTGTAGGTGTTTTTATGATATGTATCATTTCTATGGTGAATCGTTTGGCATAGTGTTGTTCTTGTGATAAGATACTCGCCTCTTCGAAGTTCGGAGTGGGATTATTCTTGGCACAGTGGGACATGAGTGCTGTTTTTTGCGCGTTCTTATGGTGTCTAGCTTTGAAGTCCGATTTATGCTGTGCTAGTCTAGTTTTTAATTTCGATTTTGTTGTTCCTATATATATCACGTGGCATATTTCGTTGTTGTTGCCGTTACACGGTATTTTTTATATCACGTCTTTTTTGTCAACTTCATTTATCTTAGATTTTGTTCTGTTGTATATAGATTTTAATGTGTGGTCCGGTTTATGTGCGATACTTATGTTTTCTTTGTCGTAGCATTCCGATTTCGCTACACGTTCGGATAATGCCGGGACATTGACAAATATATTTTGTTTTTATTGCTTTTAACGCTGTTTTTTTTTTGTTGTTTTGTGTTGTTATTATGTGTTTTGGGAAATCATTGTCTGTTAACATTGATTTTATCTCCTGAGTCGTCTCTTCGTGGTTATCCGTGTCTGAAATTTTGAGCATTCTCTGCATACAGCTTCTAGCTGTATTTATTATCATTTGTTTTGGGTGTTTGGAGTTAAAATTGATGATTCGTCCGGACGCTATTGGTTTCTTGTACCATTTTAATTTTAATCGGTTTCCACGTCTAAATTTTACTGAGTCCAAATAAGCTAATTGATCGTTTTCTTCTAGTTCCATTGTAAATTTTATATTGGCGAAAGAGTTGAGCATGGTCAGTGTAGTTTTAATGTCATCCTCTTCTTCTAGTTCCATTGTAAATTTTATATTGGCGAAAGAGTTGAGCATTGTCAGTGTAGTTTTAATGTCATCCTCTTGAATGATTGCGAACAAGTCATCTACGCATTTGGTCAGTAATCTTGGAGGTCGTCTTAGTTTTTCTAACGTGTTGTCCAGGAGAGTTTCCATTACAATATCTGCAATGACTGGCGAGGCTGGCGATCCCATAGGCATTCCTTTTAATTCTGTGTAAAAATTGTTTTCAAATTTGAAATATCTGATTTTTTGAAGACAAAATTTTATTATGTCCATAAATATTGTTTGCTGTATTTTACTGTGTTTTTGTATTATTGTCCATTTATTTTTAATTATATCCTAGGCTAGATCTGTCGGTATACTCGGAAATAATGAAATTACGTCAAATGAAATTAATCTTTCATCGTCGACAATATATGTGTTGTTGATTTTGTCTTTGAGTTCTTTTGAATTTTTGATGTTATATTTGGAGTCTATTCTTATGTTTTTTAATATGTCAATTATGTATTTGCATAGTGCATAGGATGGTGATCCGATGGGGGAGCAGATTAGTCGTAGAGGGGTTCCTTTTTTTATGAATTTTGGGTAGTCCATATATTCGTGGTGGTAATGCTGTGGTGGTTGTCAACTTATTTCTTTCGATCCTTGAGATAAGTTTATATTTTTGATAGTTTGTCCACTATTTCGTTATTTTTTGTTTGTAGTCTAGAGGTCGGGTCTTTCCTTAATGTCCTGTATGTGTTCATATCCTTTAATATGTCCTTCATTTTTTGGTTGTAGTCATCTTTGTTCATAGCTACCGTTTTGTTACCTTTGTCTGATTCATCATAGAAATGCTACATATCATAAAAACACCCGTATACAGACATACGGATGAACTACAAAACGGACACTAACAATTGCGCTCATTTATATAGACATTTACTAGGGAAGGAAAAATTAGATGTGTAAATGAAATGTATGTCAAATGTAAATTGTTTTCTGTTTGTTAAGAATTTTAAAATCGTTGTTATTATTTTATAGTTGTCCTGAAGACGGTTGCCGAAAAGCATTCGAAATATATTGACAAAAAACCAAAATTAAAAAATTGTGTTATTTTGTTATGTCATTGAAGCTATGATGATTTCCAGCTCAATAATTAGATATTTTATATATTTTAATTATATCTATGGGAGCTATATTATGTAGTCCTCCGATTTTGATAAAATTTAAACCGTAATTCTTAAATATTTAACCATTACTATATGTCGAAGAGCTATATGATATAGTCGTCCGAATTTGATGAAATTTAAACCGTAATTCTAAAATATTTAACCATTACTATATGTCGAAGAACTAAAAAAAAAATTAAAAAGCAGCAAAGTTAAAATTTTTATTTATTTTTCCGATTGTTTATGATATAGTTGTCCGATTTTAATGAAATTTAAACAGTAAACAGTAACAAAAAATTGGAAATCAGCAAAGTTATAATTTTTTATCATTTATTTTTCCGATTGTTTCTATGGGAGCTATATGCTATAGTCGTCCGATCCGGCTCGTTCCGACTTATATACTACCTGCAATAGGAAAACAACTTTTTGGAAAGTTTCATGCATATAGCTTTAAAACTGAGAGACTACTTTGCTAGATCGACTCTCCTAGTGATGCTGATCAAGAATATAAATACATTATAGGGTCGGAAACGTCTCCTTCACTGCGTTGCAAACCTCTGACTAAAATTACAATACCCTCTGCAAGGGTATAAAAGATTTAGATTTGGCCCATTTAAATGCGTATATTATATTGGTTATTTCTTCTTTTATTAATTGATCTTTATACTTTAAAATATTTGCTTTCGAATTAACGATTTCTTCCGAGCTCTGGGTAACTTTCAGTATTGCATTAGTAAGTTGGTTAATTTGTTGATTTATTAATCTGTTTATTACTACTAATCTATTGTTGTTTTTTTTAACTGCTCATTTATCTTCTAAGATCTGATAGTCGTGGTTATCTGGTAATCCCGCCAGCCATTTCCATGCAGTATCTATTGCTTCTTTTGCCCTTTCTTGAGTAATCCTTACATTGTGTGATTTAAAATAGGTAGGGTAAATGTTTTGAAATTTCCCCATTACCTCTTCGGATGTAATGATTCCCCGTTTATAAGCTTAGGGTCACTAGTCTAATAGCTAGTTAAAAATGCTTAAAGTTTTACTTCTGTGTAAGATTTTTGTTTAATTATGTGTCTGTGGTACGTTGGGAATGGAATTTTGAAACTATAGGAATCTTTGTCGGCAGTCAGTAAATATTAATTAAATTAATTTCCGAAGGGGCCCGTGTATATATTAATGTATTAATCTTTGGAGCGCCCAAACGATATCAAGCATCTCTCTATAGTAAGTTGCGTAGTTCTCTTCTGCTTTTGACAGGGTTCCCGAAAAGTACGTTATTAGCCTATGATTTTGTTCCAATACTCCGCATATTGCGTAACTTCATGCGTCAGTGGTCAGCTGAAATTCTTTTCCGAAATCTGATTAGGCAAGGGTTACCTCCCTTTTTTAAGTTTCTCGAATGCTGTAATCGCGTCTTTGCTCAAGATAATAGCAGTTCTGCTTGACTTGGTCTTAGATATACGGCCTTCTTCACCTCTTAGAAGAATGGTTAGGGGTTTTGCTATTTTGGCGTAATCTTTTATGAACCGCCTATAATAACCTGTCATGCCCAAAAAGGAACGGAGATCTTTTAATGTTTTTGGAACTGGAAATTTTGTAATTGCTTTTACTTTATCTATGTTGGTTTTTACTTCATTTTCTGATATTGTGTACCCCAAGAAGTCTACTTCGTTTTTGAAAAATGGCATTTCTCTATTTCATATTTTGCGTTTTGTAGCGTTGAATATACTCTTTCCAAATTTTTGCTGTGCTCCACTTCGTTTTTGCTTAAGACTTTAATATCATCAACGTACACATAGCAAATTTTCCCTATGTATTCTCTCAGTGTCGTCTAACGCTCTTTGAAAAATGGATGGGGAATTTTTCTAACCGAATGGGAGTCTCGTAAATTCATATGTTTCGCCATTTATCGCGATTGCTGTTTTTTCTATGTCCGTATGTTTCAAGGGTATTTCGTGAAAACCACTCTTAAGAAAATACTTGTCCCCAAGCTGTGCATTAATTTCGCCAATTTCGTGAATGGGATACCGATCTGAGATAGTAACTTCATTAAGTTACCTATAATCAATTACTAATATGTACTTTTTTCTTCGGACTGACCGGACTTTTTCGGAATTACTCAGACTGGTGCATTTTATAATGACCTTGAAGGTTTTAGAATACAATCTTTTTAGCATCTCTGTAATTTGTTCTTCTTGAGTGATATTCGGTATGGGTAATTTTTTCCGTAAACTGGATAATCTGATGAAGTTCTGACCTCACCTACTACTTTAATTGTGTATGCTAACTTTATATCGGGGTCTGCAAAGATTTATTATTGATTTCTGTGACTCGGTCATATGGCTGACTTGTGGTCCAATTGTATTTACTGCTTGTGTCGCTAATTGATGAATTTTAACTTTGTGTTATTTCCGACAATCAATATATAATTTTTCACACCTATTATTGCTCCTAGTCTTTTCATTGTGTCATTTCCCAAAATACCGTGGAAGGTTTTCAGTGTGTCTAGTACAAAAAATTTCATGGTGGAACCCAAAATATTACCGAGCTTAAGAATTGCGTGTTGTGTTATTTTAGTGTAACCTTCGACTGAACTAACTGAAAAATTTTCCCATTTGGCTTTGGCTTTGGTACCAATTGATTTTGAATATAATTTTGATTTGAGTCGATTAAGAATTTTAGAATTTTTCCGTTCCCCGTGCTTACTTTAAAATAAGGTAGTGAGGAACGATTTATTTCAAAAAATAAAGTTTTGACGTATCTATGTATTCTTGTTGTTCGGTTTCTTTTTGTCATACATATTGTTAGGAGTCTTAAAACTCCCCATAAATTCCGAAGCAGGAGAGCTGCATAGCAACAGCGAAGGAGGCGAGAATGCCGGAGGAGTCAAGGGCAACAAGGTCAAACGGTAAACAACGGACCTTGGACCCGGGCAAAGCGGAGACACCGTGGATTAACGGTACCACGCTGGATATTGGACCCTCACACGGTAAGGGCAACAAGGTCGAACGGTAAATTGGCGGACTTCGGACCCGCACAAAGAGGACGCACCGTGAACTAACGGTGCGGCAGTGGACCTTGGACCCGATCACGCGAGCTGGAAAAGGGAAATAACGGGACCATCACAGGCTATAAATGGCGGCGCAAGCGCAGCACACCAGGAAGTAATAGTGCGAGAATTAAAGCGAGTGCGTGTACGCGAGACCAGTAGCAAGTTTATCAAGTGCCGAGTACCAGGATCAAGATCGCAAAGTCGAGACGCCGAACGACTGAGAGTCTACAAGGCTGAGGCTTCAACGCTGAGATCCAACGGGTGCTAGATCGTGGTTAAATCGAGCTCAGGGAGTCCTTGCGTGGAGTCTGCGATAAAGGTGGCTGGGCGAAGAGGTCGAACCTAGTTCAACCTGCTAGGCGATACACCTTGCCGACACAATCCGGACCAACTTAGGGAGCCTGCGATAAAGGTGGCTAGCCGAAAAGGCAGAACCTCGTTCTACCTGCCAGGCGAAACACCTTGCCGGTCCCGACAGTGAGGTTCGCATAATATCCAGAGTCTCGAAGGAGCCGTCACGAGTCAGATACCAGCAAGCAGTCGACGACGAGGAGCGACGCCGCGAAGGACAGCGACGAGGAGCGACGCCGCAGAGGACGACGACGAGGAGCAGCAGCAGCTGAAGAGCCGCGAGGCTTGTATAAGGAGACGAATAAAAACCGTTACGATCCCAACAGAACTCTTGCGTTATTCATTGGTCAAAGGCAATCACCCAATATAAATTTGGTGGAACGATCCCATAACCTCTCTGAGCTAGCCGCCCGTTCTTCTGCCAACTGATAATACTCTTGCTCTGAACTTGATGTAACTTCCTCTGAGTTTTGCTGCGCGGTACCCTCTGTCTCTGGTTGCATATGGAACTGTATTGGCATCTTGTTATTATTTGGGACATAATCGGCTTTGAGAGGTCTTTACCCAGCATAATCGTTATTTGCCAGTTTGTGCATATAATTTATATGACGCAATCGAACTGACTGATCGATGTTCATAGGTACCGGTTTCGGTTGTCAGAAGAGATCATGCTTTCGTGGAGTGCAGTCGCGTTTTTGCATCGCTGCGAAATTCTTTGTAAAGAGTCTATGGCAAGTGGCAAGTGTTTGTTTTTGTGAACGCAGGAACCAAAGCCGCGTTTCAACGCTCCGTTAGTTGTTCCTCTTTAGCGAATGCAGAAAGCCAACGGTCGCGACTTGCTGGATTTAAAAATTGCAACCAATTTAAACTAAAATTTTGTAGATTTTTTTGTATATATAAAATAAAAAACAAATACGTTTTTATGCTGCGTATCGAACCGTGCGCCGCGCGGTTAAAAGGCACACAACCTACCCACTAAGACACCACCGCCTTTTCGGGGAACCTAGTCAACGGATATTTGTTTACCAGAAGTCGGTAAAGCAGGAGAAAGCAGTGCATAGAATCAGCTATGACCGGTTTGACGGACTCTGATTCTGATTTTGGTACGCAGAAACGGTCGCTGAAGCCCAAAGAAAAATTACGGATGCGCTGAATTGTTCCTTGAACAAATTTAGCAGCCTTTATCCCTCCTTCTCTTTTGCTCGAGCCTCAGCACCACAACAAGTTATTCAAGTGAACGAAAGTGCAGCTCCCAGATACCTGCACCGAGTTCATCTCCAAATCTATTTTCGGTGCTATCGGACATCTCAGTCATGTCCAGAAGACCTTTACAAGAAATTTGTAAATCAGCGCAACACCGGACTAGAGAGTTTCATTCAACGAGTGAATAAGTAGTTTTGGGGGTCACGGCGAAGGTTCTTATGGGTGTCGTGAGAGAGAGCTATGACGGAGTTGATCGCATAGTGTCTTGTTCCGAAGTTAAAAATCCAACGGGCTGGCGAGGCCGAGCCGGGAGGAAAACTTTGCGGGCGTCTAAGCCTTGTGTTAAAATCGTAAAATTCACCGGGCTGGACCTTCGGGCGAGGCCAAGCCGGACAGAATTCGTAGGGCGGAGGCAGATTGAAGGGAAAATACTACGAGGAGGAAAAAATGTATTAGCTCAGACGGGATGGGTGTCCACGTGCGGGTCGCAAATACTACGAGGAGGGGAGCTAGGGTACTAGACCAGACGGGATGGGTGTCCACGTATGGGTCACATGCACTACGAGGAGGAAAGCTAGGGTACTAGACCAGACGGGATGGGTGTCCACGTACGTGTCGAATGCACATCGAGGAGGAAACTACCGATCAACTACAAATAAAATCACAACCGAGACATTCCACTGTCACACATTTCTTTATTTTTATAGATTTTTATTCATTTAATATCCTCCTACGAGTCCGCTACAACGTCTTTCCTTGACGGAAAGGAATATTATATACACTAACCTTGGAGCACTGATCAATCCACTTGCCGTCGCGCGATCGCGACGTGTTACCTCGAATTACATGAAAAATTACCGAAACAAGGAAACCCCATCGTTGTGTGACCAACTTCCCCAAGCTCCAAGCTCGGGATTTCAGGTACATTCCTTAGTTTCTAGTATTTTCTATGACCATGCTAAATATCGGTCGCTCGGGTTTGGAACTTAGCTATGACCTTATGTTCTGTCTCAACTTAATATTTATTATTCGGAATATGTCGCTAATAACTACAACCTTACATACTGCTTATAATTGTAACGTACACCTTCTAGGTGTGTACGTTGCAACAGCAACCACAATGACATAATGGATAAGGAATTTCTCACAAACCACCCCCCATTTTAATCAATAACTGTGAAACAGTTTCCGTTTTTATCTTAGCTGCTGATTCGGATACGTATAGAGCCATTACAAAATCGCTCACAATAAAAAAAAGTTAAACTCCCGTCATGGCAGCTAAAAAAAGAGAGATCGTACCGCATAATTATCCGAGTTGTCCATCACTCTACCCCTGATGAAGACATTAATAAAAGTTTATCCTCACTTGGCACGTTGTACGCTTCCTTAACAGACCTAGAAGCCGCTTTGACAAGAGCAATCTTGTCAACCTAGTGTTTGTTGAACTAGAGCCAGCTGGTAGCATTAGGGACAATCAATCACGAGCTTAAGACGCTCTGTCGCCAACGGATTCAAGTGGAGCTTCCGCACAAAAAGGATGACGTTCAATGCCATCGATGTCAATCCGGTAATCACACCAATAACAAGTGCCACAAAGAATTTAAATGTGTGCGATGTGGTCAGCAAGTCCATCCGGTCAAATGCGTAAACTGTGAAGGAAACCATATAGCTAGTTACCAGGGCTGTGTCGTTTACCAGCAGACGGTAAATCGACGCAAAAGTACTGCATCCCATCGTAGTGCCTTGCCACAGCGTTCACACACAGCATCGAGTACAGCAGTGCTTTACTACGCGAACGTCGTCGGCAGCTCTCTTCAATCTCAAAACAATCAGGCCAGTCAATTCCAGCAGCAGCAACATCTGGCGTCACACCAGCAACATCAGCAGTTTACTAAGAAATAGAAATCGGAAGCCAAAACAACAAACCGCTCAAAAGGAACACCGCCGACAGCAGCAGCCACCGCAAGTGACACATGAACAACACCAACCCCAACAACAGCAGCAGCAGCAACTTCACCAACATCAGCCATCCCAGCATCAACAACTGAGGAATTTCCAAAACGGGCATCAGTGGCAGCGACAAGAGCACAAGTTCCTGCACTCTGATGAAAAACTGTCGGTTCTTGTAGCTGATGTAGATGATGATGACTTTGATGACCCTTATCACTGGTCCTAAACCTCAAATGGTACCAGGAGCTGCACCAGCAGTCTCTAAGATTCTCCCACCTCATCTAGCCGAAACGTGAGTCAAATCGGACTCAAAATCGGTCAGTGAAACACATTTTTGCTCTCAGTCATTTTACAGACTACACGGATACGACATTCACCGGCAATCATCCAGCCGATCTTAATCGAGGAGGCTCTGCAATTATAACTAAATCCTGTTTCAGTCAATTCCCTACAATAGAACATCAGTATGTTCAGTGCGTGGGAACAGGGCGAAATAGCTATCGGTCCGTTTATTGCCCTCCAAACTCGCAGTGCTCCACTGATGACTTTAATAGCCTTTTCCACGACCTAGGACCTCATTTTCTCATCGCCGGACACTGGAATGCTCACCATCGACTATGGGACTCTCGAAACTCCTCAGCTAGTGGAAGAACTCTGGCTGATTGCATACATAGCTCTAATAAGTTTTTGCTACCGGAGGGCCCTCGCATCACCCGTATAGTCAACGCACGCCATCAGCTATCGACTTTGCTGTTTACGATGGAATTCGTTCTGAGATTCTTACCATTTCAGAAAGCTTCTAACCATATCCCCTTGGTAATTGTACTAAGATCTGCTGCTCACAAGCTCCCCCGTAAGACACTAATTCTTCCCCGAAATGCAAACATTCCCAGGATTCAAGCAGCCATCAATCAGCTTGTTAATCTCAACTTGGTTCTGAGCTCTCCTGATGATATTGATGACTGAACAGTTTGTCCCAAATATCTACATCGCTGTCGAGCTGTCAACTAGTGGGCAAAGTTCAATCAAATCATCAGATCTACCTCATGCTCTTTTAAAACAAAGGTCTAGGATCTGGTGAGGTTGAAAAGATCCCTGCGTCGCAGATTCATTCGGTCGCGAGATCCTGTTGACAAAAGAGCAAGAAATTGATGATCCATATGGATTCAACCTCTGAAAAGCAGAAAGCAGCTATAAAACGACAGCGTACTCGCATAATCCCCATCAAACGTGCTGACAACACTTGGTGCAGATCTGACTCTGAAATTTCGCTGGCTTCTGCCGACAAGTTGGAAAATCGTTTTCTGCCGTTTCAACTTGTAAATCGGGAAGATGTTGAGGAAACACTGGCGTTCCTTAATGCTGCCTCTCCAGAAATCGAGCCATTTAGACGTCAGCCCGCAAGAAGTTTGTCTTTTAATAAGGAAGCTCTAGCCCAGCAAGGCTCCAGGTTTTGACGGCATCGATAGCAAAATTACTAAAGCTCTCCCAAAAAAGGGGTATATATTATTGTTCAACTCCATGTTTCGTTTCCGCCATTTCCCCACTCAATGGAAGTGTGCTGTGATCTCAATGATACCCAAATCAGGTAAATTTGACATCCTGGTTGCGTCCTACCGACCAATAAGCTTGCTTCCCACTTTCTTTAAAATATTCGAGAGAATATTTCTAAGCAGAATGATGGCAGTAAGGAGCGTCCAGAAAGTCATTCCAGACCATCAGTTTGGCTTCAGGAACCAGCATGGCACCCCAGAACAAGTGCATCGAATTACCCAGCATATACTAGGCGCCTTCGAAAATAGACAGTATAGTACGATGGCTTGCTCTTTCAAATGAATTCTCTTTTGCCCATTGGACAACACATCCTCTTGAGATTATTAAAACGAAACTTCATTGTCGAAGTAAGAGGCGAAAGGTCAGCCATTAGAGGCATTCGTGCCAGCGTTTCACAAGGAAGCGTTTTAGGTCCGGTACCATACACCCTCTACCTCAGAACTTCAAAATCCCAGGGAACCAGGAACTTATTGGCAACCTATGCTGACGAAACAGCGGCTCAGATCACCCAAAACTTCTTAGACCAATATAGCGAATAGACAAAGAGGTGGAATATTTCCATAAACGGGAGAAAGTCTCAACACTGTTATTTTTCCTATAGGAAAAATACATTTCCTAGAGTCCACGTCCAGGACACGCCAATCCCGCAATCACCGCAGGCTCAATATTTGGTATTGGTTTTGGACAAACGTCTAACGTGGAGGCAATATGTCGCAAAAGCAGCAACGTGTCGGTTGAAGCTAAAAAAAAACTCAACTGGATGCTAAATGCAAGGAGCAATCTTAGCCTCAACAACAAATTATTGCTCTTTCGATAAACTGTTTGCCTTCCTCGACCTACTGTATTCAGATATGGGGTACATCGTCGCGAGGGTACAAAATATCGAAAACCGGGCGCTGCGGACAATTACCAATGCACCGTGGTATGTATGTATGTTGATCCTTCAAATGATCTGCACATTCCCTCTGTAAGGTAGCAGATCTATAGGCATTCTAGCGGCTTCCTTGGTTCATCAAACGACCAGAAGAAGACTAATACGATGACATCCAGGTGACCTCTAATTAAGAGGCCGACAAAGAACGCGTGTTCCTAATCTTTAAAGATCATCTATGCCATATTATTGCCCCTTTGTTTTCGGGCCAACATTTTATAACCCTTGATTGGTTGATTATAACGTTTATATATTATATAATATATGTTTATTAAATATTTTCTTCAAAAAAAAAAAGGTTTCGGCTACCAACCGATATGGTTGTTGGGGTTTGGGTGGTAGAATGGGAGCCCTCCCTAAATACGGAGTTTTTGGTGTCTGCGTATTTCTAGTATTTTGGTTCTCTACCAGACTGCATAAAAGTAAAGCGTGTCCTAAGTCATGTGGTTCTTGAATGGCCAGAAATTGTGCCAGGTTTCCATTTAGGCCTCCGACGAAAGTGTCCAAGGCTTTTTTCCTGTACATGGCTGTCAGAGATTGTACATTTTCTGAGGCATCTAAGCTGCCAATTTGGATCAGAATTAGAAGATATTTATATAAATTATAAAACCGTTGGGTATTTATTTTATATTTTATTTATTTCCATACGCCCGTAAGGCCATAGGTATTTTATACAGAGTTAGTTCTCTGGAGTACAATTTTTGACTAAACTAAAGAACCTATCCAACTGCAGCTTGAGACCTTTGCCTGACTGCAGCGCTGTCGCCAAGGTGCCAGGTCAGCGTTTTGTCCCTGCCCGTGGCGATCACTCGCTCTGCGAGTGCTCTGTTCTGACTCCGGGTACTTGCACCCGGAACGCGCGGTCAGCGGTTTCTTCGCTGCGCGTGCAGGCCTCCGGATATGGTCTGCAACTCGGCAGTTTGCTCTCTTGGGAACTGCCTGTGTTAACTTCTCCCCCCTTCAAGTGGTCGACGTCCTGGGGACCCGCTCGTTCCACATCGTTGTCAGTTCTTGGTTTGGTGTGACTTCTGGCCCTTAGATAGCGATAGCCGAGCCAAATGGTGGAACACAGGAAGAAGGTAGAAAGTAGGGAAAAGGAGTTGCTGAGGAACGACCCCAGTGTAAGTTCTTCTCTGAGGGTCCCGATGTGGTGGAGATTGCTCAGACTCAGCTCGTGAAGGAATGGGAGACTCAGCCGGTTCTGGTGTGCCGTGATGTTGACTATGGCCATGGCCGACACAGCAGGTTTTCTCATTGAACTTCCCAATTGATTTATGAACCAAGTTCCGTTGAGGGCTACCTTGTCAGAATAGGTTACCAGGTAGGTTCCGGATATTTTTGTCTCCCGCCCTTGGTTATCGGTTATGGTCACGTTGGCATCGTTCACGATGAGGGTGCCATGATCCACAATGGTAACCGGATCCAGGTGACCTGGGAGTGTGGAGCAGTGCGCAATAGCCCCAGAAACAATTTGCTGTGCGCAGGTGCCATTTTGCAGCTCCCTACAGAAGGTGGCGCCGACCGTCGTTTTGCAATGACCGATGTTAAGGTTTCGCGCTGGGCATTCGGCGACAAGGTTCCCATCTTCAAAGTCCAGGATTTTTTTCTGGTGCTGAACTGGATACACTGTTATCTTCTTACATATTAATTTAGGGCTAGGGAGTTTAATGAGAAAATGTAGAATATCGGAATTTTGAAAAACACTAATACTAGATACCTCTAATAATTCTATCAAACTAACGTCAATAAGCTGTTTACGATGTTTAATTTTGCCAGGGTTAAGCTCATTAAAATGTTTTCTAGATCCGTGATTACAATTTTATTTTTTGCTAGAATAATTTCCAAAAGATGGATTTCTTTGTCTGTTTCGAATTTATGGATTTGATTCATTGAGTTTGTGAGTTCATTTAGACGTTTCTGAAATTTGATATTTAATTCTGTTTGTCCTTCATCTGTTCTAATTAATTGTTCTTAATTGAATTTTATTTGCTCCCAATCGTTAAAGTCGGGTGTGCCGGCAATAACTTTTAGTGCTGTCCCGAGTAAGTTAATACTCCTAGCGGCTCTATGGTGGATTTTTAAGGTAGTCACCAACTTGCGAATATTTGTAAGGTCCGTCATTATGACTGGTGTCCTGTGATCGTCTGTAAATGTCTTCGTCATTGTTTCCGTCTGGTCGGCGTAGTCTTCATAAGTCGTCACGTTCGTTGAGTGCTGTAGGTATCCGTAGGACTCCCAGATGACAATTTCGTTGTCTTCTATCGGGATGTAGTCTGCGTTCGTGTAGTCATTAAGTTTTACTGTCGCGTCCGTCTTGACAGCCGTAAGTACAAAAACTAAAACGAATTTTCCTAATCTAGAAAAATATAAAAATAATAGAAAAAGAGGTTCACTAATCTCGCGAAGATGGTTAGCGTAGATTGTCCTTGTGGACCACCCTCCCCTCAATTTGGACCGTGCTCCCCAGGTCTGCTTCAATGATTTTTTCCGAACATAGTGGCGAGAGCTTGTTTCTATGCGTTTGTTTGCCTTTAAGAAAACTTTTTCACCAGCTTGATAGCCCTTTTGGGTCCTATCTTTGTTTACCTGGTCAAGGGATTTTTCTTGAGCCTGTTAGATTCTTTTTCTAATTCTGCTTTCGAAATCCGCGGGTTTTGAGTGAACAATCTCTATGGGTTTTTTGTTGGTTACTGAGTGGATAGAATTGTTGTATTTGTTGGTTGCCAAAAGAATTAGTTCGGTCGTATCGCTTAAGTTGCCCTCTATTTTCAAGCATCTGGCTATTTCTGCCAGGGTACTATGAAACCTTTCTACTTGACCGTTTGAGGTGCTATGTAGGGGCGGGGCGTTGGCGATGGTGATATTGAAATGATTCATGAGTATCGATTTAATTGTTTCGGAGTTGAACGACCTTTCGTTATCACAATAAATTGTTTTGATTTTTGGGAAGAAATTTATTATCTGCAGTATAGGGGATTTTACGTCCACTATGGCCCTCGATGCGATAGCCTGCACCGTGGCGAATTTTGAAAATTTATCGATGCATGTTAGAAAAAGGGTTCCATCTGTTGAAAAAATGTCGATGTGGAGAGTTTCCCCCACAAAAGAAGGTATCGGTGTTTCTGCTACCACTTGCTTAGATGGATGGCGTTTGTATTTTGCCATTGAACAGGTCTTGCAATTTAGGGAAAAAATAGTCCCTCAAGATTTGCTTTACATTTTCATGTGCTGCTCGGTGAGCCCTGTTGTGTTTTGCTACGGCAATTTCTCTTTGCTCAGTTGTATCCGTTATGTCCTGCACGAAGCTTTACGTATATTTGAATGACGTGCTGGGGAACAATTCGACTAGTCGATGTTGAATAAATGCCTAGATCGGTAGGGAGCAATATATTGCGTTTACCACCTCAGCATTAACTAAATCTTGTAAAGTGTTAAGCAGATTTTCTCGGTTAGAAATTTTTTACAAGATGAATGTGTCAACAGAGGAGCTGTTTCCTTCCTCAATTACTATTTGGTTCCGGTAACTGTTTACTGGGTTGTCCGTCGTGTCTATGGTGTATGTCAGTGATTGTTCGCTGTGTATGGTTGCTACATCTGATTCTATTTCGTCTTCTAAGACGTTTATGTTCTGGCAAGACAGCGCGTCTGCCACAAGGTTTTCTTTGCCAGGTTTATAAACTAATTTCGCGCCGTGATCGTCGATAATCCCCTTCCAGCGTTTTAGTTTCGCGTTAGGATTTTTGTCCGAGACGGCAAAGGTAAGTGGCTGGTGGTCGGTAAAGATCTGCAAGCCTTTCACTCCGTACAAGTAATTCCGAAGGTTTTTCAGTGCCCAAACTATAGCGAGGAGCTCTCGCTCGTTGGTTGCATAATTTTTTTCGTTGTCCCGCAGCGCTCGTGATATCATAGTGATGGGGCGGCCATCTTGTGATAGTACTGCTCCCAATCCAGAGCCTGACGCATCAGTCGTCAAGTCAAATGGCTTTTTGAAGTCCGGGTAGGATAGCAGAACGTCCTCTGATGCCAAGATCTCTCTCAGCCTGTCAAACGTTTCTCTCTGTTCCTTGGTCATATCTATGTCGACTTTTATCGACTGATATTTGCTAGTTTTACCATTTTCTCCCTTTAGGATATTCGTTAAGGGTATTGTGATAGTCGCGAAGTTTTTTATGAAGCACCTACAATAGCTTACTAGTCCCAGGAAATATCTGAGTTCGTATAACGTTCTAGGCGGGGGGAATTGTTTTATTGCTTTGATCTTCTCAGGTGAAGTTCGTAGCCCTGTTTGAGACACTATGAATCCCAAGTATTCGACGCTTTTTTTGAAGAACTTTGACTTTTCTTGGGACACTCTCATGCCCGCCTCTAAGAGTTTCGTTAAGACCCAATCCACGTCCCTAACATGGTCCTCTTTTGTTTTGGAAAATATTATAACGTCATCGACATACACATAGCATATCTTTGAAATTCCTTCCCGGAGGACATCGTCGATGGCCCTCTGGAAAATGCTCGGGCATTCTTAAGTCCAAATGGCAGTCTACAGAATTCGTGTTTGTCGTTGTTGATTGAAAAGGCTGTCTTTTCCCTGTCCTTTTCTGCCAGCTCTATCTGATGAAAGCCTGACTTGAGGTCGAGTGTCGTAAAAAATTTCGACTCGCCCATATTCGACAGTATTGTCGAGATGATAGGGATAGGGTATCTATCGTGTATGGTTTTTTGGTTTAGTTTCCTAAAGTCGATAACCAATCGCTTCTTTTTAACCCCATTTTGGTCAGTTCCTTTTTTGTCCACAACCCAGGTAGGGTTATTATATGGGGTCTTGGATGGCCTTATTACGCCGTCCGCAAGAAGTTTTTTAACCTCTGCATTGACGAGGGTATGACTTAGAGTATACCGGTTCCCCATCCATTTTAATCTTTGCCAATGTGTTTATGTTGAAAGGCAGCGCTTCGTCCGGATCGGCGAAGGCTTTATGATTTTTTACAATCATTTTATCGAAGGTGGCTTTAATTGCCAGAGGAACGTCCTCGTCATCGATTTTTATGAAGTTAACGTTTTCCGCTTTAGCAAACTGGATCTTTTCAGTTCCATTGCTAATGTGCAGAACATTTTTGGTAAAATCGAGCTTCGCATTCACTTTTTTAAGTAAGTCAAGTCCGATAATGCCGCTAAAATCTTTAAGGTCGTTAAGAATGAAAAAAGGTGTTTTTACGTTGAACACTGAAACTAGACATTTTTTTCTATTTAAGTAAAGCCATGGATCGACTTTACTGTGAAGGGTTAGTCCGCTCCCACGATGCCTTTCAGCCCCGGGAGTGGAGTAATGTAATTTTTAGAGGTGCCTGTGTCGATTAATAGTTTTATTTCTTTTCCTTCTACCGTACGTGTAATGTAAGGAAGCAGGGATTTTGTTCTAAAAAATTTCAGGAGTCTTCTCCAGCTAACTCGTCCTCTATCTCCGTGGTGCTTGCTTGCGCAACGAAGTCATATTCCTCATCGTCGGTTTTTTTTTTCCGGCAGGAAGTTTATTTTTTGTTGGGATCGTGTCGACCCCCTTTGCCAATTCGTGGGCTATTTCAACCTGGAGAAGGTGTCGACCTCCATTGGTTCTGGCGCTGGTTGGCTTGGACCTGCGCTATTATATGGTCTTTGTTTAAAAGAACCGCTCTGATTAGTTGCTCCCTTTTGGGTCCTGACAAAGTGAGGGTTCTTTTTTATCGCCCCCTGGCTTTGGTTCTGTTCATAGTTTTTCCACCCTGTTTGTCGCTGGTTGCTCGGCATAAATATCTTTTCCTCGCTATGGCGGGCGAAGGTGGCTGCGAAAGCGCTTCTGTCATTACTTGCCTCAGCTTCTTGAGCCAGTGCCAAGGCTGATGGTAAGTCTCGTGGTTGCGCCGGAAAAACGGCTATTTTTAATGACTTTTTTAAGCCAGATATGAACGCATGTAAAGCGTCATTTCTGTGCTGTTCATTTAAAACTGCCGCCGCGGTTGCGTCGTGAGTCATGATTGTTTTGTTGGTAAGAAGCGTTAGCTTTTGTTCGATCTCGTCATAGTATTTAAGAAGGGGCAGTTCTCCCTGTCTTGATAGACTTAATTCTTATTTAATTACGTGTGCTGGAGTTTTGTCCGCATACGTAAAATCCAACTTTGCCAGTATGGCATGAAAGTTAAACACTGTGTTAAATGAGGCTAATACAGCCGCTGCCGCGCCCCGTACCTTATTTTTAAGTATTCCTACAGCCTGGTAGTGTCGGCTGCTGCCTTTGTATGGCTCAAATACCCTATATGCTGCAGTTCCATTGCTAATGTGCAGAACATTTTTGGTAAAATCGAGCTTCGCATTCACTTTTTTAAGTAAGTCAAGTCCGATAATGCCGCTAAAATCTTTAAGGTTGTTAAGAATGAAAAAAGGTGTTTTTACGTTGAACACTGAAACTAGACATTTTTTTCTATTTAAGTAAAGCCATGGATCGACTTTACTGTGAAGGGTTAGTCCGCTCCCACGATGCCTTTCAGCCCCGGGAGTGGAGTAATGTAATTTTTAGAGGTGCCTGTGTCGATTAATAGTTTTATTTCTTTTCCTGCTACCGTACGTGTAATGTAAGGAAGCAGGGATTTTATTCTAAAAAATTGCAGGAGTCTTCTCCAGCTTACTCGTCCTCTATCTCCGTGGTGCTTGCTTGCGCAACGAAGTCATATTCCTCATCGTCGGTTTTTTCTTCCGGCATGAAGTTTATTTTTTGTTGGGATCGTGTCGACCCCCTTTGCCACGCCGTGGGCTGCTTGAACCTGGAGGAGGTGTCGACCTCCATTGGTTCTGGTGCTGGTTGGCTTGGACCTGCGCTATTATATGGTTTTTGTTTAAAGGAACCGCTCTGATTAGTTGCTCCCTTTTGGGTCCTGACAAAGTTAGGGTTCTTTTTTATCGCCTCCTGGCTTTGGTTCTGTTCATAGTTTTTCCACCCCGTTTGTCGCTGGTTGCTCGGCCTAAATATCTTTTCCTCGCTGTGGCGGGCGAAGGTGGCTGCGAAAGCGCTTCTGTCATTATTTGCCTCAGCTTCTTGAGCTAATGCCAAGGCTGATGGTAAGTCTCTTGGTTGCGCCGGAAAAACGGCTATTTTCAATGACTTTTTTAAGCCAGATATGAACGCATGTAAAGCGTCATCTCTGTGCTGTTCATTTAGGACTGCCGCCGCGGTGGCGTCGTGAGTCATGATTGTTTTGTTGGTAAGAAGCGTTAGCTTCCGTTCGATCTCGTCATAGTATTTAAGAAGGGGCAGTTCTCCCTGTCTTGATAGACTTAACTCTTGATTAATTACGTGTGCTGGAGTTTTGTCCGCATACGTAAAATCCAACCTTGCCAGTATGGCATGAAAGTTAAACACTGTGTTAAATGAGGCTAATACAGCTGCTGCCGCGCCCCGTACCTTATTTTTAAGTATTCCTACAGCCTGGTAATGTCGGCTGCTGCCTTTGTATGGCTCAAATACCCTATATGCTGCAGTAGCAGCCGGCCTCCAGGAATCATAGTTTTCCTGCTTCCCGTCGAACTCCGGGACAGATTTTACCATGTTACATTCTTTTCCCGGTTCTATTTCTATTTCCAGAAAAGTCTGAATTTTCGGAGTTTTATCCTTTAATGAGCATAACTCCCCCATAATTTTGGCTAATTTTTCATCGAATAACACTTGTTGCCTTTGGAGCGCGCAGGCTATGGCAGCTTCTATGCTCGCAATTTGTTCAGCCTGCATTTCTTCTGTGTTCTGGGTTCGTGCGTTTTTAAAGTCAAGAACACTGTCTCGGATGTGTGGTACCCTGCTGGTCGATGGGTGACAATCTCTTTCAGATTGATTCTGTTCTGACTTCTGCCTTTCTACTCTTGTCTTCAAAAGTTTTTTGTATTCTTCTAGAACTTCTTCGTCCGATGAGACGTTGTCGCTATTTCTATACATGAGTCAGAAAAAAAATATCGTGGGTGCCACAAAATTTAATCAAGGGTTTGTTAAAAAAATATTTTTGCACCTATTATTTTTTGCAACAAAGTTTAAATATCAAAAAGAACGTTTTATTAAAAAAATGTTTTGTATTTTTTTGTGACGGAAATCAGGCATCAAAAATATAAATTTTTATTACTAAAAATTCTCCAAAAAATATAACTGGTTTATTTTATTATATGAAAATTTGAAATTTATTTGTTTTTAAGTGTCAATGAGATTTATTTTTGAAATATTTGCATTAGCGAACACTTAGGACAAAAAGCCTACTCACATGTTCTTATATTTATTTCGTCTTCGAATTCTATGTTTTGCCGACGGCTTTTGCCGCCACTGGTACTGCCGCAGTCGTTGTCGCTGCCGCTGCTGTTGTCGCTGCCGCCGCTGTCGCTGCTGTTGTCGCTGCCGCCGCTGTCGCTGCTGTTGTCACTGCTGCTGCCGTTATCGCTGCCGCTGCTGTTGTGTTCTTAGGGAGTAATTTCTTGAACTTCCCGTTGCAGACGGTTTTTTTTCACTTGTAAGAGGAATTTTTTCCAGTTTTCCCTCACTTTGTTAAAAGTTTTGGGAACTATTACGGTTTGATTTTCGTATTTATTTTTTTAGTGCCAGTTCTTGACCGCACTTTATATTTTCACTTGCACTTATTGCACTGGATCGCATGTGTCGTTGATTTTACTTTTTACTTTCACTTGCAATTTCTTGCACTTGGATCGCGTGAGTATCGTTGAGTTGGGCGACAATTATAAAACCGTTGGGTATTTATTTTATATTTTATTTATTTCCATACGCCCGTAAGGGCATAGGTATTTTATACAGAGTTAGTTCTCTGGAGTACAATTTTTGACTAAACTAAAGAACCTATCCAACTGCAGCTTGAAACCTTTGCCTGACTGCAGCGCTGTCGCCAAGGTGCCAGGTCAGCGTTTTGTCCCTGCCCGTGGCGATCACTCGCTCCGCGAGTGCTCTGTTCTGACTCCGGGTACTTGCAACCGGAACGCGCGGTCAGCGGTTTCTTCGCTGCGCGTGCAGGCCACCGGATATGGTCTGCAACTCGGCAGTTTGCTCTCTTGGGAACTGCCTGTGTTAACTTATATAAACTGTCTGGTTATATTCGTCTATAGTGTTGCTACCTTGATTAAAAGCATAGAGCTGATATTCTAAAGTCTTTAAGTCGCGCTTGTCGGCGAAATTCGCTGTTAATCATTTCGAAATGGTTGTCTAATCTAAGGGGGTAATATATTATTCTAGTACTGCGTCCGAACCAATTCTGTTTTCGTAGATTTTAAACGCCCTCTCGACACTTCTTCCATGACGAATATTCACTTTTGTTTCCTGAAAAATCTCCAAGTCTCCGAACAATGTCTGGTAATTTATCTAACTTACTAAGATTGTGTGCTTATTCTCTTTTAATTATTTGATCTGCGTATTTGAGGCTACTGAGATTTGTCTCTAAGACTGTTTTTATTTTTTCCTCAATGTCCTTTTCGGTCATGATTCGCGAGCTTATTTGTGCGATACTGGCTGATGTGGGTCCGACAAGATTCCCGAGTCTGTCTCCCAAATCTTGTTCGGTTATTTTGAGATAGGATATATGAGCAGTGAAAGGTTGAGTTTACTTTTAATTTTAATTACTCAGAATTCGGAAGTTGTTGCTTAATTATTGTTTTCTCAATTTTTCGGGTCTTTTTTATACCCAACGAAGTGAAGGAGACATTTTCGACTTTATAAAGTAAATGTATTCTTGATCAGCGTCACTAGAGAGTCGATCTAGCCATGTCTGTTCGTCCGTCCGTCCTTCCGTCCGTTCTTCCGTCCGTCCGTCCGTTTCTACGCAAACTAGTCTCTCTGTTTTAAAGCTATATGCATGAAACTTTCCCAATAGTAATATTTCTATTTCTGGTAGTATATAAGTCGGAACGTGCCGGATCGGACGACTATAGCATATAGCTCCCATAGGACCAATCGGAAGTTTCTCAAGATATAGGTATTGTTAAATATTCCAGTATTACGTTGTAAATTAATTTAAATCAGACGACTATATCATATAGCTCCCATAGAAACAATATAAATTTAGCTTCTACATTTTTTTTATTTAAAATCGTTTATACGCATGAAACTTTTACAAAAGTGTTTTTTCTATTGCAGGTAGTATTTAAGTCGGAACTAGCCGGATCGGACGACTATAGCATATAGCTCCCATATTGATTTTATACGGATTATTCTGTCGGAAAAAGCTTTAAATCTTTAAGTTTTTAATTCATTTCTTTTGCGCTTAAGTAGATACTAAAATCTTAATTGGATTTAATTTAGTTTTGATGAATAATTACGAATTCCATTTCACCTGATTAAATCCTTTTATTCAACTGAAACTATATTTTATCTTTTTTTCTTTTAGAATTCATTCCATCAATTGATAAACTTTTTGATGAGGACTTGCTTATTGGAAAAGGGATCACATTGGACTCGATTCGCCCTCTCGCATACTCAACACTAGCAGATCTTGCTCACCATGTTCGCCAAAGCCTTAGTTTAGACGTATTAATTAAAGCAGTAAATCTTTTTTCAAAAAACGTTCATGATGAAACACTTGCTGTGGGTATACAAACCATGTCTTGCAAGCTTTTGTTAAACCTGGTTGATTGCCTACGACACCACAGTGAAATAGAGCCTCAAAGATCTAGAGCTATTCTTTCAAAACTTTTAAAGGTTTTTGTCAAAAAATTTGAAACTATAGCCAAAATTCAGCTTCCATTAATTATTCAAAAATGGTGAGTACAACACAGGTTTGCGAACATAATACATCATGATTATAATACATAATGGGTGAAAGAATTCAATTGGAATTTGAAAAAAAAATTTCTATCCCTATTAAAGGCATACATAGTTTGCTTTCTCTTTATATATATATGCTGATGCTTAAAAAAATATCACAACAAATAATCGATTGTTTGAATATATCCCCAAGAATTTGTCCTGCATATTACTGAAACGTTTAACAGGTGCTATTCCTTATACTTTCATTATATTTCTATATCAAATGTGAGATCGTGTTTCAATGCACTTGCAGTGTAAAGATAGATTCGAAACAATGTAAAACTATTATATGAGGCAAAATCCTTAAAATTACGCAAAAAAAAAAATTAACGTTTTTATGGCAGTTACAGGATATAGTCGTCCGATCGGCAAGATTTCTTACCTTGATAAGTTAACGCATACCGAAATACGATTTGGAAAGTTTCAAGAATTTATCTCATATACTGCGCAAATAATCAGATATATGGCAACTATAGTGCTGAGGCACATCCATTTGTTAAACTAAATTTTTTATCAAAAAATGAAACTTACTCCTTGAGTTTATAAAATAAAACTTACTCCTTGAGTTTTATTTTTTCGACTGAAAAAGTGGAATGGAAATCGATTAAGCGGACTGCAGACAACATTTTAAAATTTTGTTTAAATTTGTACAAAAATAAAAAAAAAGAAACGCTTACAAATTTGAAAAATTTAATACTATTTTGTATTAACAACGCGAAAACTTTGTGAACGCAGTAGTTCGAGACGATTTTAATTTGCGAAAAATTGTGAAACTATGTCGAAAGCGCGACGAAAAGGAGTGGCTACGATGATGTTCGATGGATCACTAACTATTATATTTCAATAATTTCTCTTAGAACCTAACTTATGCTACGGTGGCGAGAGACGGGGCGAATTCGCAAGAGCGAACAGACGAAAGCTTTATTGGCTCCCGCTCTCGCCCTACAACTAGTGATTTAAATACAAGCGCTGAGTGCGCAAACACCGCCCCCTCTGAAGGGACGACGTCCTTCAGCCCAGAACGGGCAACAGGGCCAGTCGGTGGACAGCTCGCCGATATTCGCCGTCCTGCGTCCTGACGTCCGCCACGCGAACCTTGCTATCGGCGCCGGCGTGCACCGCTACCACTCGTCCGATCCTCCACTGCTGGGGCGGAAGATTGTCTTCTGCGACGACGACGAGCGCCCCCACGACGAGGTTGGGCTCCCCCTGGTGCCACTTGGACCGCTGCTGGAGGCTGGAGATGTACTCCCGGGACCATCGCTGCCAGAACCTGTGCCTGAGAGACGAGACACCTCGCCATCGTCGCAAGCAGGTCAGGCTGATCTGGTCCGGGAGCGCCGCTGATGGTGGGGCCAGAAGAGGGCCGCCGATGAGCAGATGCCCGGGGGTCAGGGCCTCGCCGTCGTTCGGGTCGCTGCTTAGAGCGCCGAGGGGCCTGGAGTTGAGCACGGCCTCCACGCTGGTGAGCAGAGTTCCGAGCTCCTCCGCGGTCAAGAGGTCTTGGACTACCGTCCGAAGGAACAGGTGCTTTGCAGACTTCACACCTGCCTCCCATAGTCCGCCGAAGTGCGGTGCTCTGGGCGGTATGAACGCAAACTCGCATCCTTTTTTTGATGCGAATGTTTCGATACCGCCCCCCTGCTCCTCCAGACGGGCTCGGAACTCTCTCATGTGGCGATCTGCGCCGACGAAATTGGTGGCGTTGTCGCACCACACCTTTTCCGGAATCCCGCGACGACTCACGAACCTTTGAAATGCCAACAAGAACGCATCAGTGGTTAGGTCAGACACTAATTCTAAGTGGACCGCTTTGGACGCAAAACAGACGAACAAGGCCACGTACGACTTGTACGGTGGCTTACCACGGATACGATACGTTGTGCTGAAGGGACCACAAAAATCAACGCCACAAATATTGAACGGGCGGAGAGCTCGAAGTCTATCTGCTGGCAAGTTTCCCATAATTTGCGTCAAAAGTTGCGGCTTACAGCGAAAGCAGCGCATGCACGACCGAACTGTTCGTCGGCAGACTTCTTGAGCATTAACTAGCCAGATTTTCTCGCGCAGACGACTTACGAGAGCTCGTGGGCCAGCGTGACAGTTCGTAACGTGCAGGTATGACACATAGGATCTGACGAACTGTGAGCTTTTAGACAGCAACAACGGGAATTTGGCTTCGTACGGGATAGGAGCATTCAATAACCGACCCCCAACTCGTAGCAATGTCGAGGAGCACCAATCCGATTTATTTTCCTGAAGAAAAGGGTTTAACTTTTGAATATTCGTTGCTACCGGTTTATTCTTCCGAATTTTACTTATGTCGTCCCTGAACTCGTGAAATTGGACAACTTCGACAATTTTATCAAAAGCGAAATCCAGTTCTCTTGGCGAAATACTTTTTTCAAAGGGCTTCGACACCTTTCTGCACCTTTGAATAAAACGAAAAACCCACACGAAAACTCTCAGAAGCTTCAGGTGCGACGAAAAAGACTCTATTTTCTGAAGCACATAATTTGGCTCTGGGCTGACTACGAGAGCTATTGCCGATTTGCGTAGCTCCATCGACATTACATCAGCCGGCAGTTCGAAATGTTTATTTACAGGCCAATTATTTTCTGAGTCTAGCAAGAACGAAGGCCCACCGAACCAAATGGACGTTGTAAGCTCCTCTACGTCACATCCTCGGGACACTATATCTGCTGGGTTGACTTTCGTGGGAACGTGTCTCCAAATTGCTTTCTCCGACCACTCCTGAATATCTGCAACCCGGTTCGAAACAAAAACCGACAACGACGAGGGATGGGTTTTAATCCAGTGTAAAGTGATCTCGGAGTCTGTCCACAGGAAAACATTCTCAATGGGAGAATTTAGCAATGGCCTGACACGATTATAGAGATCTGCTAAAAGGTGAGCTGCACACAGCTCAAGGCGAGGCAAAGTTTTCGTCTTGAGGGGAGCTACTTTCGATTTGGCGGTCAATAAAGACACTTTCAAACCTTCAGCAGTTTGAGTCCGAATGTAGATGCACGCTCCATACGCTCGCATGGAAGCGTCAGCGAAACCATGTATTTGAATCGGGACTTGTGGATCTGTGTTGACGAATCGCGATACCTTAATTTTAGGCAGCTGCAGAAGCGTCGCTTTAAACGTCTCCCACGACGTGAGCAACTGCATCGGTAGCGACTCGTCCCAATCTAATTTTCGAAGCCACAGTTCCTGCAACAACATCTTTGCCTTTGTGACCAAAGGACACAAGAGGCCAAGTGGGTCGAAAAGTCGAGCAGTCACCGACAAAATATTTCGTTTTGTCGCGCGAAGATCCAGGAAAGAGTCATCCAACCGAAATTGAAAGTAATCTTTAACCGGTAACCAAACCACGCCAAGGGTCTTGGTTACGTCTGAGTCTGCCATAAGTGGCATTACAGCGCTATCAGATGCGGATAACTCTGGGCAGTTTGAAAACCACTTTGCCAATTCAAAACCTGCCTCTTGCAAGACCTGAGAAACTTCGTCTCGAAGGCTTTGCAGGTCCTCAACGCATCCGGCGCCAGTCAACAAATCGTCAACATAAAAATCATTCTGAATAACCTTTGCGGCTTTTGGATGAGTTGCTTGCGCCATCTCTCCTAGCCGCATTAAACACCGAATCGCCAAAAAGGGTGCTGGCGAAGTTCCATATGTAACGGTGTTCAACTTAAAGATTTTCAGGGACTCAGAAGGATCTCGTCTCCATACTATGAGCTGGAAGTTACGATCAGCTTCGTCCACCATCACTTGGCGATACATCTTTTTGACGTCGGCCGCAAGGGCAAACTTATGCAATCTAAACCGAAGCAGAGTCGAGTACAGCTCCTCTTGAATAGT
The DNA here is from genome assembly GCF_025200985.1 of Drosophila gunungcola. Taxonomy (NCBI): domain Eukaryota; kingdom Metazoa; phylum Arthropoda; class Insecta; order Diptera; family Drosophilidae; genus Drosophila; species Drosophila gunungcola. The sequence continues at coordinate 715,334 of NW_026453209.1, forward strand.
TGGGCCTACCATCAAGATGTCATTCAACGCTACCTGCGTAGAAGTACGGCTCGATGCATCGAAAACTACTCTCAACTTAGTTGAAGTACTTTGTGGCCGTAAAACGCATTGGTGCGGAATGAAATAGTGCGGAGTATTCGGAATTTTGTCATTGGTGGAAGACATGTGGCCCAGTGAAACATATTCCTCCATGAATTCAATATACATCTTCTTCAGCGAAGGGTCCTTTGACAATTTCCTTTCTAGCGACAAAAATCTACGTTTCGCAACTTCGTATGACGAACCAAGAGTATTTGGGTCAGATTTAAACGGCAAACGAACCGAAAATCTACCGGACGACAATCTTTGAGTATTTTTCTCAAAGTGTTGTTGACAGAGTTGTTGCTCAGGAGTATGGACTTTAGCCTTGGGCGGCAAGTCCTCCACAGACCAAAATTTCTGCAGGGTTGTGTCAATTGACTCCAACGCTTCCTCCTGGCAGCTGAGATGTACCATTTTTTCAGCGTTTTTATTATTTTCAGAGGCACATCTGCCTGACACTATCCAGCCGAGAACTGTCTTTTGTAGGATGGGGAATTCAGGCCCCTGCTTTATCTGGCCAATAGATAAAAGTTCAAAGAATGTTTCAGCGCCGATAAGCATATCTATTTTTTGGGGCTTGAAGAAGAATGGATCTGCCAACTGAATATTTTCAGGCACCCTCCACCCGCTGGTGTTCACCGCTTGATCCGGATGATAACCAGAAATATTTTTCATAATCCAAAAATCGGACGACAATTGGCTGTTCCCTATTCGCGACTTCACAATCGTGTGTATTTTTTTTGTGGCTTGGGCATTAGTTCCACCAATGCCTCGCAAGCTCATGCACACGTCCTCTCTTGTAATTTTGAGCCTCTGAGCGAGCTCGTCGGTTACAAAGTTTAATTGTGAACCAGAGTCGAGCAACGCTCGAGCTAATACAAACTCGCCGCTTTTTGTTTGGACGCTCACAACAGCAGTTGCAAGAATGACTCGATCCGATGCATTCGCATGCAAAACATGCGAAGTGGATGGAGACTCCTGCATGAGCGTGGGCTGAGAAGGAGGTGGCAACGCGAGATTTGTGTTTGGGGCATATATATGTAGCAAAGTGTGATGTGAGGAATTGCACACTCTACATCTGTTCGATTTGCATTTTTTGACCGTGTGACCCTTTCTTAAACAGTTAATGCATAAGGGTGCTCTTTTAGCGAAATCGAATCTTTGCTGAACTGTCAGGGCTGCGAAGGAAGCGCAGTTTCCAATCTGATGTTCAGCTGAGTTGCAATACATGCATTGAACAGAGTCGTTCCTGGCAGCGACAAACGAAAAACTCCTATTTCCATTCTTCTTAGGGTTAGATTGGGCCTGCTGAACAGTTTTGGGCTTGGAAGCCTCTTCTGCTACCATGTGTTGGTATCGCCTGTTGAGGGCCGCCTCACATTCGCTCCAAAGTGGAAGCGAAGTATAATCTAACTGTTCTTCCCATTTTCTTTTAGTTCCTGCATCGACCTTGCTCATTACCAGATGTATTAAAATGGCATTAGTAATGCGTCTATCATCCCCAATAGACAGCAAGGAGTCATACAAGGCTGTGACCGTGTCGATGAGGGTTCTCAAGGCTGTAGCTGAAGGCTGGGAAATTTTTTTGCAAATTAAAAAGTGTCGATATGTTGTCAAAAAAAATAAGACAATCATTATCGTACACCCGCTTCAGGCTAGCAAGGGCTTTGGGATAATTTTCCGCAGTGACTTGGAAGGCCCTAACTGTTCCTAAAGCGTCTCCAGCTAAACACGAAATTAAATGATTGAATTTTTCAATATCGTGTAAAGTGTCATCTTTGTCAACGAAAGTTTCGAAAAGGCTTATAAAATTTTTAAATTCGGAGTGTTTTCCGCTAAAAGTTGGGAGTGCAACGCTCGGCAGACGGCATTGAGGCGGGCGATTTGCTGGCGGAGCGGATTTCTCGATATTATTTTGTTTGGACTTATTTAAAATTGAAATCAGCAATGACTTTGTCATTACGGCCCTCTCTTCCAACTCTTCGCGGTATACATCTTTTGTATCTTTCACTTCTATTTGGTTTTGCAAAAGTGAAGCATTTTCAATGTGCGTATTTAGAATCTCTAATCGACACTCAAGCTCGACCGGATTTATAGATAATTTAGCTTCTTTTAAGTGGCGATAAGTTCGGTTAATACTTTTCATGCAAACATCTCGTTGATGTTTAAGCTCTTCGATATCCTTAGTTGCCATTGCGTTTATTTGTATTTATTTAGTTGGTATCGAAGAGGTGTTAAATATTTATTTTAATTAAATTATTTTTTTTTTTTTTTTGTTAAATAATAAAATAAAATCAACGATCGCACACGGTGTAAGGGAGCTAAGTGCCGAGAGAATTTCAGCGAAAAATCTAAATAGGGTTTTTATATTTTTTTTTTTTTTATATAAACCCTGCGACAGTATATGCCGCACGCACGCACTGTAGGGGAGTTACCGCTCAAGCTCAAGCGTACCGACAAAACGAACAAACGTTTAGGCAGACCGAAAATTGCACTGCTGCAGCGATCGAGAACGAAAACGACAAAAGATAACTCGAAATAGCGGCAGCGGTGTCGGTGTGCGTGTGTATGTGTACGCGGCTAGCGGTTCTTCCTATGCAGATGCTAACGGAGAATGATACACTGACCGATAACTAAGGGCAACGAATATATAAGCCTGATGCCAAAATGCGCGCAAAATTATGAAAAGCGCGGAAAATTGGAAAAGCGCGGGAAAATTCTGAAAAGCGCGGGAAATGTTCGTACAAACTGCAGCGAAAGTTATTGCCGCTAATTTTCTGAGAGCTTCAATTTTTACAATTTGCACTTTTTTTTTTTTTTCCAGCTATTTTTATTTATACCCTAAATTGGTGCTCACTACGACGAAAGTTGGGGGAATTAAGTTCGCACTAATTGGGTCGACGACGAGTATTTTATTGCTTGTTCTTTGGCCAAAGCGATTCACATATGTATAATTCGAAATAGATTATGTTTATTGTAGAATTTTGGTTGTTAGTACATGCAAATTTGTATTTCTTGGTTAGAATGCTCACTATCTACCGATTTTTACACGAATGCAAAAAGTTGAAAGATGGGCCAAAACACAATTGACAAAACGCCACAGATTAACTTTCAACTTTTGGCACTCTATACCTGGATGGCCGACTTGATAATTGCAACTTCCTTTTTGTCTTCCATTGGCGGCAGCAGCAAATTGAGCAATTAAAATTGCCGAAACGTCAGGCGCAACTTCAAGAACGGCAGAAAATTTCCAGCGACGAAATTATTGAATTTAATTTGTTGGCCGAACCGACACGAATAAATTGGTTGTTGTTGGTATTGTTTATAGTTTTCACCGACAAAAAAAATTAAAACTCGCGAACTCTACTGCTGATCACGTCGGGGTCACCATGAAAAATTTAATACTATTTTGTATTAACAACGCGAAAACTTTGTGAACGCAGTAGTTCGAGACGATTTTAATTTGCGAAAAATTGTGAAACTATGTCGAAAGCGCGACGAAAAGGAGTGGCTACGATGATGTTCGATGGATCACTAACTATTATATTTCAATAATTTCTCTTAGAACCTAACTTATGCTACGGTGGCGAGAGACGGGGCGAATTCGCAAGAGCGAACAGACGAAAGCTTTATTGGCTCCCGCTCTCGCCCTACAACTAGTGATTTAAATACAAGCGCTGAGTGCGCAAACAAAATTTATGTTAAATACTCACGCTACCTTTTGCTTTCGGCTCTCAAGTTGGTCCCTACGGTTATCTTTCCACCGACTCTTTGTAAAAATTTATTTTTTTATTTTTGTACTTTTTTACGAGAGAAAGCTCTATTTTAAACTAGTACCACATAGTTTCTATGGCATCTATATGATATCGTTTTCCGATTTTAATAAAATTAAAAGCGTTATTTTGAACTGTCAAATTATTAATTAATCATAAAGAATTTCTAAAAAGAAATTACAAAATAAAAAAGTTAAAATCTAAAAAATTTTTTTATTGTTCCTATGGGAGCTTTATGTTATAGTCGTCCGATTTTGATGAAACTTAAACCGTAATTCTGAAATATTCAACCATTACTATATAGAACCACCTGCAATAGAAAGACAACTTTTGGGAATGTTTCATGCAGATAGCTTTAAAACTGAGAGACTAGTTTGCGTAGAAACGGACGGACAGACGGACATGGCAAGATTGACTCTCCTAGTGGTGCTGATCAAGAATATAAATACTTTATACGGTCGGAGATGTATCCTCTTTAAAACATCTAAAATTCGATTTATATGCGTATATTTATTATACATTAATACATTAAAGCTATGACGATTTTCAGATTAAATATTCGATCGTCGCTATGGCAGCTATATGATACCATTACCCGATTCGAATAAAATTAAAAGAGTAATTATGGTTTTTGTTAAAAATAAGTAATACAATTAAGTATTAACCAGACAAACCACAATGAACAAATAAAAATGCACACTTAGATTTTATGAACCGCACGCTCTTAACGCCAGAAAAGAAGTGAGCGAGAATATCGAGAGAGTAAAAGAGCAACGAACAGGCGAGATAAATGAGCACATTGGAATGTGTGTCTCCCAGTCGGAAAAAACACGCTTCCAGGATGTGTTCTTTTACGCTTCCTTTGCATGCGAAAAACGCATTCCAGATCCCTGAAAGCTCCCTTTCCTTTTTTTTCGAGACGGGACAAGAAGCAAGCCTTCTTTTAGAACCACTCTAAGAACGAATCTTAATACGTTCCATTGGAAGGTAGTTTTATCTTCGGACACGCTCGGCTTTCCCTTCCATTTGTACTTTACGAAGGAAGCATTCTACAACGCACTGTTAGAATGAACTTAGAAACGTTCCTCGGGAACCTTTCTCGATAGCTTCCGAAGCAAGCATTGCGTAACACATCTAAAGAATGAATATTGATTCCTTCCACAAGAACACATTTACATGCCTTCTAATAGTCATACCCATGAATGCAAGTATTATCGTTCCCAAAAAAGCTATTAGGAACCGTTTCAATTCCAATTTTTATATTTTTAATTTTTTTTTAAAAACGTTTGATCTAAAATTTATTGTAATTAATTATAATTATTATAATATCGCCGGGTCGTTTTTTTCTTCTCTCATCCTTTTTGCTATACTTTTAGCCTTGTAAGTTTTGTTCTGGCCCTAGTGAAGGCCAGTCAAAGGTCTTTTATGTGGTAGCCGTCCCTCCTTTGTGACTCTGAAAATATAATAATGAGAAAATATAATATAAAATATAATGATAAGAGGGAAAATTGTAATTTTTTAAAAATATGATTGTAAGTTTGTAAAACACTTACCGAATATTGTTTCATTTTGTTTCCCTAGTACCGTCATAATTAAGCTCCATTATCAAACTTGGACTTATTGTCCTACTGAAGATCTAGATTTTCCGAATTCAAACATTTTTAAAAGTGCATCAAGTTGATCTCTAGTCGCATCATTATTATGGTACCATTCTTATAATTTTTCACGGAGATTTGGTTTATTTTCGCAATCAACAAATGCATTATTAAGATCCGCGTCATAGGTATCATATTCAAAAGAATAGTTTGATGCACTTCTATCCGATTCAGGTTCATATAAATTTGGGCTTTAATTTCCAGAATTATTTTCTGTATCAAAAGTAAGATCTCTAGCAGCCGATTGCTGAAGCTCTTCCTTTTATTTTTCCTTAAAAGGTGAAAATTTGACCGCGACATTCCCCTCATTTTAAATTATATTAGTTTTGTTTATTTTGTAAAATGTTTTTTTTTTTCAATTAAATTATTAAATTTTTTTATTTATGTAATGTCTAATTATTTAAATTTATGTTTATTTTTCCTAAATTTTTTTCACTTTTTTTGTGTTCTTAGGTCCACCCTAATAAAACACAACTTGTATGTAGATGTAAGTCCACCCTAGGTAGAAGTAAAGGAAGAAAGAAAAATGAGAGCACACAAATAAACGAAACGAGTTCACAAAACACAAAATTTAAATTATGAAATATGTATAAATTACCCTTTGTTTTGAAAAAGTCTTTCTGGAATTAAACGAAAATAATATTTAAAACGCATTAATTAAATTAACACAATTCATGAATATGTATTTATTATAAATTAAAACTCAAGTCTTATTGCATTGTATTATTATTGTACGCTCAAAAAAATAATTCTTTTTATTTGTTTGATTAACAGCCACACACAGTTTAAGGAACTATTTGTTTAAATTTGTTTTGACCGTACACTGTTTTTAAGACTGTTAAAAAGTGTTTATAAATTAAATATTTTTTTGGCACAGGTAGACTTTATATGCTTTTAAATAAGTCCAGTTTTTGCGATCCAATTGCCACCGTGGCTGGTCCGGGGGAAGGGGTGAAGACGTAATTGCCACCGTGGCTGGCTGCTCATATGAATGTGCCGGGCGGTTGCCAATGGCTCTCTTCTCTCTTCTTACGAAGACTACGTTGGGAGTAACTAACTCCGTTGCTAACGGCCCTTAAGGCTCGGTAACCAATTTCAATTAATAGAATAAATGTTGACGGCCACTGCCGGAGTTTTACATTCAAGCCAATGCTCTTTATTAAATGTCCAAATTAAAACTGAAAACATATATGACTTTACGTAAGCTATGCGCGGCCGGCAAGCCGACCGCTCGTGCAGCAAAGTGCTGACACTAGCAAAATCAACATAACTCACCATACCGTGCACCGCCAAGAACCAGGCACGGCCCCTAAAGATGTTTATGCTGATTTTGCAACTAAACACTAGGGTGATCCAATAATCACCCAAGATCTGTATCGACTTATGATTACTCCTTAACAGTGTTAAAATATACTTACTTGAAAATTAAAGCCGCAAAGTATAGGTATATTAATTTCACAAATCACAGAGGCACCAGCTATTTTAATTGATAATCAAAATTAAATATTAATATTTTTTACAGAATTAATTTTGGGAAAAGTTTAACAAGTCATATACCACCAACATAACAAAGTGTTCAGATATTGTTTTTAAAGATAAAAAGTGAATATATTTACGCCGCTGCTGTTCATTAAAAAAAATAGATTAAATTGGTTTCCCATTTTTTTGTCCATTCCGAAACAAGACTTCTTTTTGCGTTCTTTCGTAAGCGAGGTTTTCGGTGAAAAACACGATCTCAAAAATTTTGGACGATCGGAAGCGTTCGGGTTTTAGCTTTTTGTTTACATTGCAAAAAAAGTCATTGTAGTAGAAGGGACGATTTCACAAAAACTCTTTAGAATGCATAAACAATGTTTCTTTATAGCTGCTTACATTCTTTTTCGCTTGCAAAGCATGCATGAAAGAAGCTTTTTTTGGAACGCATTCTCTAACTTCCGACTGGGTACTTTTTATACACATACATTTAAGGAAATATATGTTTATGCGTACAAAATTATCCATGTGACTTTTGCGTATTTGAACACGCAAATTTCAACGGTAATTGTGAATTATGAAATTATTACCATAAACAATTTTTTTTTTCTTAAATAAAAAAAATGTTAAGTTACATTTCTTTTCAATTTATTTTTTTTTATATTTTTTTATAGTTTCAATGGGAGCTATATGATATAGTCGTCCGATTTTAATGAAATAAAAATCGTAATACAGGAATATTTAACAATTAAGAGAAGAACTAAAAAAAAAAATTAAAAAAACAGCAAAGCTATAATTCTTTTATAACGGACGGACAGACGGACATGGCTAGATCGACGCTTCTAGTAATGCTTATCAAGAATATGTAACGATCCTGCTTTGCTGAGGTGGCTCAACGGTGTCCAGGGGCTCGTTTCAACATTTATTTATGTCAGGAGTGGTTGCTGGAAGAGGTCGACCCGGTTCCCAGAGTATGACACGTAAGCGGGTTCAGTGAAATCGAATCGGTATGCGTTTATTAAGAATTATATGTTACATATTATATATAGAGTTCGTGCTGCAGGGGCTCGTCCGCCCGTAGGTTGCCGGGGTCTTCCGCGTCGTCGTTCGGCGTCGTCGCGGTGGTGGCGGCGGCGGCGGGTGCCCTGTGAATGAGAAAGAAAAAGCCACGTCCCTCTTGGCTATGCTTATGTCTAGGAGGATGAGACAGTTTGGAGGACGCTTGGGTCTACCAGTCTTGAGCAGAGGGTGGAGGCCGCTTGGGTCTACCAGTTCCGAGAAGAGGGTGGAGGCCGCTTGGGTCTACCAGGGGGATCGGTTCGGCAGACGGCCGGGGAGCGCCTCGGAGAACCGAGTAGTGGAGTCCCCAGAAGATCGGGTGTCACTAATGACGGTCGGTCTTGGGGTGTGGGATCCCAAAGGTCAGATATCACTGATGACGGCCGGTCTTTAGGGGGGTGGGGAGGGAATTCCAAAGGTCGGATATCACTGATGACGGCCGGTCTTTTGGAGGGTGGGAAGAAGGGGAAGGGGGGGAAAAAAAGCTAACTACAATGTATTGGGTGGACGGGGTACTAGACCCTATCCCGAAAAAGACTCCGCAGTTAACTCCCAGAGAAGTTTGCTCACTCCAAAGTGTAAGCCTTACCTTCTCCGATCGCCACCGTATGGATCTGTATGGGCCACCGGCGCCCTTTTTATATCCCTCCCGGCCCTCGCCAGTCACAATTAGTGTGACTGTAGTTTCATAATCCTATAGCCATGGCCATAACGCGTGTGGCTTGTGGTGGCCATTGGTCAGTGTGACCGTTTCCTTTGTTTGGCGCGCCCGCCCGGATATTTAAATTTGAATATTTCCGTTTAACTTAAATTTATTTCGGCTTCTTGCCTACTTCACGACTTGCTTCTTGCATTTTACAGGTATTTAACTTACATTTATTTCGGCTTCTTGCCTACTTAACGACTATCTATAACTACTGCTTATGTTTATTATATTATATTTACTCTGTGCGCTCCTGAGCGTCACACCTCCCCCCCTCTTGAGAAGGCACGAAGTGTCTTATAGTGATACGTCTTCCCCTTCCAAAGATGACCTTCCACGTCTTCCGGTCGTCCTTCACTAATAAACTCTGCTGCTTTCCCTTTCTCCTTCTGTTCCATCTCTCTTTAATTTCGTTGACCGCCCTGGCTGACATCGTTGCATCTCTGGGTACGATCCACCCCATCTCGTTCGTGAACCACTCCACTTGTGGTCTGGGCGTGCCTCCGTCTCATGGCTTGATGTCGCTTCCTCTGCCTGTGCATCCGCCGCTTGCGCCTCCGTGTCCTTCGGGTGTAGCTCCAGGATGTCCGGTCTGGCGACGGTGTCCTTGCCCGTTCTCCCTGTTGCTCCTGGACACTCCTGCCGGCCACTGCCTCAAGGGGGCTGCGAGGAACATGGGCGATCCGGATCCGTTCGCCTCTAGCGGTCGCCACGGCCGCTCTTGCTGGCGGTCGGGCTGTCTGTTGCCCCTCTGGTTGTGACTGCTCTTCTCTTTGTGACAGAGCTAGCCTGCACATTGGTGGTCTGAGGCGAGTCGGTGCTGTCCTGACCCGTATGCCCGCCCCTGCTGGTCTCGCCGGTATCAACCTCGCCGCTCGCCGTTCTTGCTGCAGCCGTGTGCTGCTCTCCCGGAACTTGTTCTTTGTAATGTCGAATTTGTTCATGTTGTTGTTTTCTGAAAATAACAATACATCGCTTGAGTTACCTTCTGTTTCTTTCTTATTAAGGTTGGTTAGTTCATGGTTAGTGTCAATATATATTTTTAAATCTCCAATGTATGCGCGTTTTGCTTTCTTCGATTTACAATTTTTTAACATAACTATCACCGGCGAACAAAATTTGTCTCCTACCCACGGCCCGTCATATTTCGGTGCTAATTTAGCGTTGAATTTTTCCGCTGCGTTGGATAGGTAGTGTGTTTTGCACCAGACTAGCTGTCCTACACTGTTTCCATTCTCTTTTACGTAGGTCGTAATGGTATTTTTGTATCTCTGCTGCTCCTTCCATGTTCTCGATCGCTTCGCTTCTGATGCCTTGTAGTCTCTTTCACCTTGCTGCCACTGTTTCTGTCGCTAATCCTGACCCTTTGGTGACCTTGTCGAATAGTGCTCCCGGCAGTCGGAGTTCTCTTCCGTACAGTATTTGGGCCGGGCTGAATCCCGTTGATTCGGATGTGCTGCTGTTATATGCTAGCATTAGCTCCGGCAGATTCTCGTCCCACCTAGTTTGTTCCTCCCCTGCCATTTGTGATATCATGGTTTTTATGGTTCGGTTTGTTCTTTCAGTTGGGTTCTGCTGCGGTGTATATGGCGCCGTGAATTGTTGCTGTATGCCCCACTGTTCCATGGCGGTCTTTGTTTTTCCTCCCGTAAACTGGACCCCATTGTCTGATATCAGTGTTTTTGGCGCACCCACTCTGGCGATTATCCGTTCACAAAATATTTTCAGGAATGCCTCTGCCGTTGCGCTCCTTATTGCCGCGAGTTCGGTCCATTTTGAAAATCTATCCACTATCACTATTAGTGTGGTGTTTCCATGCTTCGTGCGTGGTAGAGGTCCGACGAAGTCGACACATACGGTTTCCCACGGTGCTTCGGTTATCCTTGTCAGCATTTTCCCCGCGGTTTTTTGTTGAGACAATTTGTATCGCTGGCAGCTCTCGCACGCCTTTACGAATTTTACAATGTCCTTCCGCATTCTGGTCCAAAAATATCGTTGCATAATCTTCCTCTGCGTTTTTAATATCCCCATGTGCCCCGCTGTTGTGTTGCAGTGGTTTTCTTTAAGCACCGTTTGAATCTCGCTTTCTGAAATGCACAGCTTCCATGGTTGTCTATCCCTTTCTCTCCCGCATCTTTTGTAGAGTCTTTCTCCTTCTTTGGGTCTTTCTGCGCCTCCTCGTATGCTTCCTTAAACCAGTCGCCCTGACAGTTCGCGGACTTTATTTCTACTGGTGGGGCCCTGGACAATGCGTCTGCTACTGCGTTCAATTTTCCTTTTCGGTATCTAATCTCGAATTGGAACCTTTTGTAGTCCGAGCGCCCATCTGGCTACCCTCCCTGAAGGGCTTTCTATGGAGTTTAGCCATTTCAACGCTAGGTGATCCGTCACCACTACAAATCGGTATCCTTCCAGATACATTTTGTATTTGTTGATGCTCCAGTAGATTGCCAGGCACTCTTTTTCTGTGGCGCTATAGTTTCGCTCTTCCTTGCTCAGCTTCCGGGTTGCGTATGAGATGACATGTTCCCCCTCGGGGTCTTCCTGGGTTAAAACTGCTCCTATCCCCAGCTCGCTTGCGTCTGTCTGTAGCTTGAATTGTTTGGTGAAGTCTGGGCATGCTAGTACTGGTGCCATTGTTAAACTTTCTTTAATCTTCTCGAACGCCTCTTGATGTTCTGTCAGCCATTCGAATTTTTTCCCTTTCTTTACCAGGTCTTGTAGGGCGCTTGCTTTCTCCGTGAACCCTGGGATGAATTTCCTATACCATGATGCCATCCCTAAAAAGCTGTGTACTTCCTTAGTGCCTTTTGGGGCTGGTAATTCTCGAATGGCTGCCACTTTCTCCGGGTCCGTCCTGATGCCTCTGTCGGTTACAATGAGTCCCAAGAATTTTAGCTCGTTTTGGAAGAAATGACACTTTTCCGCATTTATTTTTAGGTTTGCCGCTTGCAACCTTCTGAAAACCTCTCTTAATTTCTCCAAGTGTTCTTTTTTGTTCCTTCCGATTACCACGATATCGTCCAGGTATGCGAACGCGAATGGCTCCATCTCTGGCCGTATCTAAAGCTCTCTGGAATGTGGCAGGTGCGGTTGTGAGTCCGAACGGCATGACCTTCCACTGGAACAAGCCTCGTCCCGGTACTGTGAAGGCTGTGTATTGCCGACTGAGACCTTCCATTGGTATCTGCCAATACCCCGATTTCAGGTCTAGCGTGCTTATGAACTTTGCTTCTATAAATAAAGTCCATTCTTGGTACCGGGTAGGCGTCTTTTTCTGTTCTTTCGTTCAACAGCCGATAGTCCACACACATTCTCCACTCGTTGTTCTTCTTTTTTACCAATACTACTGGCGCGCTGTATGGACTGTGTGATGGTTCAATCAACCCTAGTGCCAGCAATTCATCCACTTGCTCATTTATTATCGCCTGTTGTTTCGGGTTCCGTGGGTAGTATCGTTGTTTTACCGGTCTGTCGTCCTTCATGTAAAGTTTATGTGTCGTGATATTACTGGTTCCCTTCATTCCCTCGAATACTTGCCTTTGTTGTTCCTGAAATTTGCTGATTTCCTCCTCCGTCGGCTCCGTATCGTCTGTGCTCTGCCCGGGTTCTATTTCTCCTTGTGTTGTCTCTGCCTCGGTGATATCTAATTCCAGGTTGCCGCATTGGATTCTTGTGCGCGTTTTGGCCAGAAAGTCTATTCCTAATAATATTCCTCCTGTCACCTGATTTAAGATGAGGAAGTCCAACTCGAATTCTTCTCCTGCGAACTGTATGTTGGTTGTAAAATCTCCATCCGATCTTTGCTTTGATCCGTTCGCTAATGTTATTTCTGTCCTTCCCTTCCTCCATTTTCCATATTTTCTCAATTCGTTGTATCTTCTCTTGCTGATCACACTCCGTGAAGCTCCTGTGTCCACTGTTCCTTTTGCTTTTACTGGTCCGATTTTTACCGTGGCCAATATTTGGAATCCGTCACAACTTATTTGTTCACCTGTCGCTGGTATTTGTTTTTGGTCCTGAGCTGCCAGCGTTATCTGCTCAGGCCTCTGGCGTTTCCCGCTCCAGCTCGGCAACATTCCGTTGTTCTTGTTCCATTTCTGCCGCATACCCAGCAAAACAGTCTTGGGGGGTTTGTACAGGTTCTTGCGGCGTGCCCTGTTCCTCCGCATCTCATGCAGATTTCCGACGTCAAGTTCTGGTTTCCTGTTGTTATTGGTCTGTTGGTTCCTTCCATAGTTTCTATTTCTTCCACTTCTTCTGCCAACCTCAGGAATTCTGTTAATGTTTTAAATCCCGACCGTCTCGTGTAGAGCTTTATTTTACTTCTGCAGTTTCTGTATATCCGGTCCAGCTTTGTCTCTTCTGAATACTCTGTAAATCTCATTAGTTTCCTCAGGTTCATTGCGTATTCCCTTGTTAGTTCTGTTTCTCGCTGCCGTAGTTGAGTGATTTGTGTTTCCTACTGTTCCTGATATCTTGGTGGCAAAAAGTATTCTAACAGTTCCTCCCTGAGGTCCTCCCATGTCCTTATCTGGCTCGGTGTGGTGTTCCACCAGTCCACTGCTACTCCTTCTAGGATGAATGGCATCGTCTGGATCAGGGCATCTTTGTGTATGCCGTAGCCTTTGGCCCATTCCACCATCTTGCTGAGGAATTCCAAGGGATTGGTTGTTCCTTGGTAGCGGATCCCCCAACTCCTTACTCGGTTTAGGATTTCCACTTCTACCTTTTGTTCCTTCCAGTCCGGCATGTCTGGAGTTTCTGATTCCTGCCGTGGTGGGGTGTTGATTTGTTTCACCAGTAGGCCGATCTGGTTCGCTATTGAGTTGAGTTCCTCCGCTGGTGTGCTGTTCTGATCCGTTGCTCCTTTTTCCTTCTTGTGCTTCTCTGCTAGTACTCCCAGTCTTTGCCTGATCGTCTCCGTGTGGTTTGGGTTCTTTGCGAATGCTGACAGTATCTGTCTTAGCTCCTCCACTTTTCCTGTTGTGTCTAATCCGAACTCCCTTGCGTACTCGATCAGATCCGCCTTAGTTGCTAGGTACACCCACGTCGACATAACTCTGTACCGATGTCTGGTTGCTGGAGGTCGACCCGGTTCCCAGAGTATGACACGTAAGCGGGTTCAGTGAAATCGAATCGGTATGCGTTTATTAAGAATTATCTGTTACATATTATATATAGAGTTCGTGCTGCAGGGGCTCGTCCGCCCGTAGGTTGCCGGGGTCTTCCGCGTCGTCGTTCGGCGTCGTCGTTCTGCGTCGTCGTTGGGCGTCGTCGTCGCGGTGATGGCGGCGGTGGCGGCGGCGGGTGCCCTGTGGATGAGAAAGAAAAAGCCACGTCCCTCTTGGCTATGCTTATGTCTAGGAGGATGAGACAGTTTGGAGGCCGCTTGGGTCTACCAGTCTTGAGCAGAGGGTGGAGGCCGCTTGGGGCTACCAGTTTCGAGCAGAGGGTGGAGGCCGCTTGGGTCTACCAGGTGGGATCGGTTCGGCAGACGGCCGGGGAGCGCCTCGGAGAACCGAGTGGTTGAGTCCCCAGAAGATCGGGTGTCACTAATGACGGTCGGTCTTGGGGTGTGGGATCCCAAAGGTCAGATATCACTGATGACGGCCGGTCTTCAGGGGGGTGGGGAGGGAATTCCAAAGGTCGGATATCACTGATGGCGGCCGGTCTTTTGGAGGGTAGAAGGGGAAGGGGGGGAAAAAAGCTAACTACAATGTATTGGGTGGACGGGGTACTAGACCCTATCCCGAAAAAGACTCCGCAGTTAAATCCCAGAGAAGTTTGCTCACTCCAAAGTGTAAGCCTTACCTTCTCCGATCGCCACCGTATGGATCTGTATGGGCCACCGGCGCCCTTTTTATATCCCTCCCGGCCCTCGCCAGTCACAATTAGTGTGACTGTAGTTTCATAATCCTATAGCCATGGCCATAACGCGTGTGGCTTGTGGTGGCCATTGGTCAGTGTGACCGTTTCCTTTGTTTGGCGCGCCCGCCCGGATATTTAAATTTGAATATTTCCGTTTAACTTAAATTTATTTCGGCTTCTTGCCTACTTCACGACTTGCTTCTTGCATTTTACAGGTATTTAACTTACATTTATTTCGGCTTCTTGCCTACTTAACGACTATCTATAACTACTGCTTATGTTTATTATATTATATCTACTCTGTGCGCTCCTGAGCGTCACAAATATATTTACTGACTGAATTTATAATACTCTGTGCAATGGTATAAAAATGCGAAGTCTAAAATATGGCAGCAGCTGTAGAATATCGACTTTCGATCTATGCCATTTTCAGAAATACGAGTGCAAAAGTTTCAAATCTATAGCTTTTAAACTGAGCTCGCTCGCAAATGGAATAGAAACAGGCGGACAGACCTACTTTACAGGGTCGGAAATGTCTCCTTCACTAAATTACAAACTTCTGACCAATTTCATAACATTCTCTACAACGGTTTAAAAAAATGGGTAACTAGTCTAAAGCTTTAAAACTATTGCGCAGCGATTTCCCATACAAAAGCTGAAAAAGTCGCGCAAGCACGGATGGCGTGACAGGTCTTCTTTTGTCCAACATGCATTTTTCAGTTTCAGATAGCCGTGGAAGTTGAGGGCGTAAAGCTTCTTAACCTTGGTTGCTTCTTCTCCGTAGTGTTTGTTGATGTAGACAAAAATTAAGGATCAAGATTTGATGTAAATCTTTTTCTTTAAGTTGAACACCCAAACTTTATCGTTATTTTTAGATTATATAGTTGGTTTTGGCGACCTTTCCAAAGTATATTAATTGTTAGCCGGCTCGAGGTCAGGATGTTGAAAAAAACACGAAATTATTTCAATTTTGGTAATTTTGTCAATATATTTCGGTTGCACTTCGGCAACCGTCTTCAGGACCACTATAAAATAATTACAACGATTTTAATATTTTTAACAAACAGAAAACAATTTACATTTGACATACATTTAATTGACACGTCTGCGTCCGGTGACGTGGAGTTGTTAACTAATTTTTTCTTTCCCTAGTAAGTGTCTATATAAATGAGCGCAATTGTCAGTGTCCGTTTTGTAGTTCATCCGTATGTCTGTAGGTGTTTTTATGATATGTAGCATTTCTATGGTGAATCGTTTGGCATAGTGTTGTTCTTGTGATAAAATACTCGCCTCTTCGAAGTTCGGTGAGTGATTACTCTTGGCACAGTGGGACATGAGTGCTGTTTTTTGCGCGCTCGTATGATGTCTAGCTTTGAGGTCCGATTTATGTTGTGCTAGTCTAGTTTTTAATTTAGATTTTGTTGTTCCTATATATATCATGTTGCATATTTCGTTGTTGTTGCCGTTGCACGGTATTTTATATATTACGTCTTTTTTGTCAATTTCATTTATCTTTGATTTTGTTCTGTTGTATATAGATTTTAATGTGTGGTCCGGTTTATGTGCGATACTTATGTTTTCTTTGTCGTAGCATTCCGATTTCGCTACACGTTCGGATAATGCCGGGACATTGACAAATATATTTGTTTTTATTGCTTTTAACGCTGTTTTTTTTTTTGTTGTTTTGTGTTGTTATTATGTGTTTTGGGAAATCATTGTCTGTTAACATTGATCTCTTCGTGGTAATCCGTGTCTGAAATTTTGAGCATTCTATGTATACAGCTTCTAGCTGTATTTATTATCATTTGTTTTGGGTGTTTGGAGTTGAAATTGATGATTCGTCCGGACGCAATTGGTTTCATGTACCATTTTAATTTTAATCGATTTCCACGTCTAATTATCACTGAGTCCAAATAAGGTAATTGGTCGTTTTCTTCTAGTTCCATTGTAAATTTTATATTATTGGTGAAAGAGTTGAGCATGGTCAGTGTAGTTTTAATGTCATCCTCTTGAATGATTGCGAACAGGTCATCTACGTATTTTGTCAGTAATCTTGGAGGTCGTCTTAATTTTTCTAACGTGTTGTCCAGGAGAGTTTTTATTACAATATCTGCAATGACCGGCGAGGCTGGCGATCCCATAGGCATTCCTTTTAATTGTGTGTACAAATTGTTTTCAAATTTGAAATATCTGTTTTCTTGAATACAACATTTTATTATGTCCATAAATATTGTTTGCGGTATTTTACTGTGTTTTTGTATTATTGTCCATTTGTTTTTTATTATATCCAGGGCTAGATCTGTCGGTATACTCGGAAATAATGAAATTACGTCAAATGAAATTAATCTTTCATCGTCGCCAATATATGTGTTGTTGATTTTTTCTTTGAATTCTTCTGAATTTTTTATGTTGTATTTGGAGTCTATTGTTACGTTTTTTAATATGTCAATTATGTATTTGCATAGTGCATAGGATGGTGATCCGATGGAGGAGCAGATTGGTCGTAGAGGGGTTCCTTCTTTATGAATTTTGGGTAGTCCATATATTCGTGGTGGTAAAGCTGTGGTGGTTGTCAACTTATTTCAACACAAACATCATATACAAAAAAGAATAATCAAAAAGAGAGAGGATAAGAGAACGATATTACAAAAACAATTAGACCCGAACGACTTCACATCATTTATGGAGAGCGAGCAGAACATTACCAAAAAACTAACAAAAACAACGAAGATGAGACAAATAAGGAAACTAGAAAGACTGCAACATGATATATATAGGAACAACAAAATCTAAATTAAAAACTAGACTAGCACAACATAAATCGAACTTCAAAGATAGACATCATACGAGCGCGCAAAAAACAGCACTCATGTCCCACTGTGCCAAGAGTAATCACTCACCGAACTTCGAAGATGCGAGTATTTTATCACAAGAACAACACTATGCCAAACGATTCACCATAGAAATGCTACATATCATAAAAACACCTACAGACATACGGATGAACTACAAAACGGACACTGACAATTGCGCTCATTTATATAGACACTTACTAGGGAAAGAAAAAATTAGTTAACAACTCCACGTCACCGGACGCAGACGTGTCAATTAAATGTAGGTCAAATGAAAATTGTTTTCTGTTTGTTAAAAATATTAAAATCGTTGTAATTATTTTATAGTTGACCCGAAGACGGTTGCCGAAGTGCAACCGAAATATATTGACAAAATTACCAAAATTGAAATAATTTTGTGTTTTTTTCAACATCCTGACCTCGAGCCGGCTAACAATTAATATATTTTTAGAATTTTTTTTTTTTTTACTTTTAGTTTTCACCACAAAAAGGAAACCCTTTGCGAAATTAAAATGTTGTAATCCTTTCAAATATAATATATTGAAATAATTGGTATAGCAGCGTTATATTTCTTATACCAGTTACTCGTAGAGTAAAAGTGAAGTTCGTTGAAAGGTAAAGGTAAAAGGAATTGCAAAAGAAATGGCAAATTCTGCCACGTTGCTCTACAGCATGTTTGTGTGTGTGTCTCGGTCTCATCTTTCGGGAGACACCTTAAGTTAAATTGTTATTTGTTCCTCCTCCTCTGCTCGGCCTCGGATCGGATAGACAGAACGAAAGAACTGTCAGCGGAGGGAAGGGGTGGTGTACGCTCTTAGCTACTAGTGTTGGCTATGCGGTTCGACAGATGGCGTCAGCTAAAGTCTGATTATTTTGTGGGGAAATATTAAGTTTCAATTTTGTTAGCTGAGTAACGGGTATCTAATAGTCGGGGAACTCGTTCTTTCTTGTTTAATTTATTTATTTAATTGTTTTTAAATGAGCTATTTGATTTAATCGTCCTATCCTTCTTACAACACAAAAATATCTTTGACATCAAATCGAATAGTTGTGTTTTTTTTTGCGCTTCGAATTTTTATCTGTTTCCGTATCAACCCATCTTAGGTTTATATCACAATTGATTTTATTCGGTCTCTTTCTTCATACACTTTAATATTCCCTTCGCTTCGCTAGTGAAAACTTACTATTTTAAGATAAATATTAAAAAAACTATGTAAACTTTTCTATTTCTTCTGCAATTGTTTTGTGACTCTTGTGTTGAGGTTGAAGGTGATGATGAGGTGAAGTCGTTCATGCAACAAACAAAATGCGGTTGATCAGCTAGTTCTTTATTACCAAATGAACTGTTTTTTTCACTGAAAAATATGAATATGAATGTGAATATTGTTACATTTATCTGCATAAATTGATCGCTTTCTGGTAGTTTTACCTATATAACATTTATTTATTTCGCTATCGCCTGAACTTTAAGATTACTTAAATAGCTTTAAAACTGGGGGACTAGTTTGCGTAGAAATGGACGGACAGACGGACATGGCTAGATCGACTCTCCTAGTGATGCTGATCAAGAATATATATACTTTATAGGGTCGGAAACGTGTCCTTCACTACGTTGCAACGTCTGACTGAAATTATAATGCCCTCTGCAAGGATATAAAAATAAGTTTAAAAAAACTTTAACTTTTTTATTTTGTAATAATTTTTAGAAATTTTTGTTGACTAATTAATAATTTGACAGTTCAGAATTACGCATTTAATTTTATTTAAATCGGAAAACGATATCATATAGATACCATAGTACCTATCAAATAATTAATCTGCAAATCATCATAGCTTCAATTTTTTTTAAACATACACGCAAGTCAATCATAATTTTAATGTTTTCAAAAATATTTAATTTTTGCAATAGCTGCAAGGGTATATAAATTTCGGCATGCTGAAGTTTGCTTCCTTTCTTGTTTTTTTAAATGTTTCCCACAAGCAAAATTAAAATATTTTTGTATTTTAAACATATCTTAACATATCTATTATAAAAAGAACAAAACGATTTTATTAAAATGTTAAATCAGTGGTCGGCAGATACACTATAACATGTTCACACTTCTTTGTGTGGGTAATTTTCACGGCAAAACTTGTCAGTGTAGGTGCGGTTTTATACTGTTCCTCTTGGTCTTTGCCGCCGCACTTCTGCTGCTCTGCAGAGTTGGCCTCAGCCTACACTACGGAGATTGGGCGTTACCGTCCACTGTTTTATCATGCGACTTTGCGCCGTTTTGTTCGATGATTTGTTCCCTACCGCATGTCAACTTCATAATGCCCTTTCTTATAAATACTTGCTTCCCAGTTGCAAAAAACTCGGAGAGCCAATTTTCACAGGCCTCTTTTGTGGCCGACTTTCGACTACCAAGCTCGTCCGCCATTGACAGAAACAGATGGTAATTACTTGCTGCGAGGTCCGTACCATTCGGTAGATGTAAAAAAAACATCGCATCCGAGCTTCCGGAGCTTCTGGCTCGTCACCAAAGATGTGAGTGGCCTGGCGTTGTCCGGATGGAATACAATTGGGCATTTGCAATTGGGCCTTGCCTCTAATTCAGCTTTTACAAATTCAGCTTTTTATTACCTTGCAGAGGGTTATAATTTCAGTCAGAAGTTAGCAACGCAGTGAAGAAGACATTTTCGATTTGATTTAAACAAAACAAGAAATAATGTAAGCTTTGACAAGTCGATGTTTTCCAGTTAATCGATCCTACGGCACCTATGATATTTTTTCCGATTTAAATATAATGAAAAGCATAACTCTGAATTTTTAAACCACTACTACATTCAAAAACTACTACATCAAAAAAAAATTAAAAATAGAAAAGTTAAAAATGTATTTAATTGTTTGTTTGTTTGTTTTGATATTCCGGTTCCCATGGGATCTATAGTTGTCTTAAACAATAAACCATTACTATATTTTGAAGAACTAACAAAAAAATTGAATTTGAAACTTAGTATTCCCCCACAATACAATGTTTGTTTAGGTGGCGCCATCTGTCGGGTGCGTTCAGCACCCCCACTCGCAGTCTCTTACATCAGTGATCAGCAGGCCATATCTACTAAGCATAGGATAGTGTATAGCCGGCAGAGGAGCGGTGTTTTGACACACGAGTTTACAAAAACATTTTTTGTGTTCAGTGTACTTGTTGCTGCGGTGCACCATGCAGATCTCTGATACATAACTTAATATATATTGTATATATCTGCTGCGCGAAGAATTCATCAGGCTTTTATCAGTACGCTGATTGCGACGAAGTGTATTTTTGCCGATTATTTGTTGATGATTAGTTCTATTGATGAATATCAATTAAATGCCCATTTTAAAATCATCTCTATTTTGTATTTTGAGGATAATTCTTGTACTGTCTGTATATGTAAGAATATATGCATTAACATAAATAAATACAAAAATGTTGTTGAATCAAAAATAAATTAATATAAAAATGTTGATGAATAATAGTAAACAATTTGAAGTAAAATCTACGCATTATTTACACATCCATCTATTTACATATACAACATAATATATAAATAAATACAAAAATGTTGATGACTAATAGTAAATATTTTGAAGTGAAATCTACGTATTACTTATAAATCCATATATTTACATATACAATATGTACACCCACACATGTATGTAAATATATATTTCGCGGCTGGCGATATTATGTCGTTTTTTCCTCGGCGGATCAATGTCACTTTAAAACGACATAGGTCCACCACAAGTATGTCGTTTTAAAACGGCAGAATTATATGGGCGGAATTAAGTCGTTACCCTGTAATAATATATGGATCCGCTTGAATGGTCGCACAACAATAAATAATAAATAAACCTTCAATAAGTTTTTGAAAATTTTTTTCAAAAGCTGATAAAAAAGTGGAACATGATTATTTTTTTAATTTCCTTCCAACACCTTAAATAACAATATCATATAAAAAATAATTATAGACCAATTTAACCTCAACTTGAGACTATGCAGTCGGAAAAAAATTAGATTTAGTTAAATGACAATTAAAAACTGTAAGCAATCACGAAAAGAATGACAAAGACACAACATAAAATACAGACGAATTTTCGGCTCTTCTTTCCCTTAACAAAAGAGAAGGCATGTTAATATGTTATCGCTTAAATGACTTTCCGCAGCTAAACTTAACAATTTTATTACCTTAAAACTCTAATAAACAAATTGACAGCGAGAATTCATTTTCACGAGCATCTCCAGTAGTTGAGCTAACGTGATCCACTTTGTTGCTGTTTAGCCACTTTTCAAACGCACCAGACGTAAAGGCTGACATTTCGTTTCGGAAATCCAAAAACTTTTTACCATTCGGTAAATTTCCTGAAAACCTCTTCGTATCCGTTCGTTTTCGTGGGGTAATTGCAAATGATCTTGGCCAGGCTATCTGCAATTGCCAGAATATACTTGTACTGCTTCGATGTGAAGTCCATCGGTCCATCCATATAACCCGTATGCAGCGGAACATCTCCTTTGGGTATGGGTATGCAATGAAGAAGCCCTTCATGTTCTCCCAACTATTTACTGTAAATACATTTAATACAGTTGGCAATAAAATTTCGTTACCTTCCGATCCAAATGAGGTATCCAAAACTGTTGGTTTACGGAATGAACGGTCTTCTGTACTGCAAATTGACCGGCATATCTGACAATTAATTGACATATCTGATAAATGCAGCCGGTGAGTTCTTGAAACCAAAAGGTGCTCTATTAAACTCGAACAATCCTTCATTTGTTACAGAGGCGAGGCAGTTATCAGCTAGCTCGTCTCGTTCACTGCAAAGTAAAACAAACCCGTTTTCCAGATCAAGAGTTCTTATGAATCTCGCTGCTATAAATAGATAGTAAATAAAAACCATGGTGATACGTTCGATCCTGTATCGATGAAGCATTCTATATTTACACCATTTATAGAGATCACCTTGCTGCACTTTTGCACGAGCAAAGCACAGCTTTATATTGGTTCTTTATACCAACAAGTCCGTTTATAACGTATCGTATTACCGCTGACTCCGCCATATTACCTGCTGCTGCAATCTGTCGTATCTTGTGAAATGTTTTGGTCTGTTTTTCTGTTTTTTATCTAGCGATGCACGTCCGCACTGTTGCCGCTGCTAGCGAATTTATCAAGTAGTACACGTTTCAACTTGTTTTAGTCGCTCGCACACACAGACTGTAAAAACAACGTATCAACGTAACTACATCTGTTCAAATGTGAGCTCGAAAATATCGAACCACTGCTGAACTCCTTGACCGTTAAATTCGTTCACAACTTTCTCGAAATTATCTTTTTGCTGTTTAGCGTGACTAATTGTGTTATCGTCAATTTAAATTTTTTAAGACAGCAACTGTAGTAAACTAGCCATTTGCTTGTTCATCTCCGCAACTTCCATTGCACTGTTTTCTCTCCCATTGTCTTGCTTTAAACCTCTTCAATGTTGATCTAGAACTTCATGATTCTTTCTTGCCGGCGTTCTACGTGTCATTTATGATTTTTATTCCCTTAATTTAAGTCAGAAGTTTGCAAAGCGGTGAAGGAGACATCCCCGACTCTATAAAGATTATATATATATTCTTGATCAGCATCACTAGATCTAGCCATGTCCTTCTGTCGGTTTGTCCGTCCGTCTGTCCGTCCGTTTCTACTCAAACTAGTCCCTCAGTTTAATCTGCATGAAATTTTACCAAAAGATATATTTCTATTGCAGGATCGGACGACTATAGCATATACATAGCTCCCATAGGAGCAGTCGAAAAATTATTAAAACAAATTATAACTTTGCTGTTTTTTAATTTTTAAATATTTCAGAATAACGGTTTACATTTCATCAAAATCGGACGACTATATTATATATATCTTAAAGAAACAATAAAAATATTTAAAAAATATATATTTTTTAAATGTAACTTTAATATTTGGTAGTTTTTTTAAATTCTTTTTTTACTTATTAATAGTTTGGGAGTTCAGAATTACACTTTTAATTCTATTAAAATCGGAAAACGATATTGTATAGCTGTCATAGGAATAATTGAGCTGCAGATCATCATAGCTTCAATGTTTTTAAACATATACGCACGTAAATCATATTTTAATGTTTTCAAGTACGAATTTACATTCGAGCCTATATATCGGAAAACAGATCGCTTTCAAATAGGCAATGCATTTAAAATTCACCCACTACAGAAGCTAAACTCAAACACCAAAAGTGTATGGCAATCGCCAAAAATTGCAAAACTTCTAATCTGAGCCTAAGAGAGATAGCTGATGAGACTGCGGTGACGTGCAGACGAAACTAGCGCTAATCCTATCTGAGTCCGGGGATCACTCCCTAGGGAGAGCAGCGTAAGTTCGAAAAATAGCTAGAAAACTAATGTGAACTGTTTTCTTCTTTTCATTTGCTTTGACCTTGGAGAAACGATTTGCACACGGCATTATCGAAAGGGTTAGACAAAATACACCAACCAAAAACACTCGGCTTAATATATATGTATATTTTTATTAATTGCATTGAATCATCTTCCTTATTCTCAAAAAGTTCCAAGACATTATCCAAAAAGCTGGGATTTAATTTTACAAGCAATATCTGGTCAAGAACATCCAGGCCTAAGCGTTTGCGCTTGCCGCTTGCTACTTTATTGTCTTACGCTGCTAAAACAAAAACAAAAGCGACAAAAAGAAAATTCATCCAACAGTCCAAGCATTAATTTTCCCGACTGCCACTTTTGACGACTTCCTAAAGTAGATGCCTGCCGGAGCTCCGACCTACGCTCATAACTGTAAGCAACAGCAAAGCAGCAAGCAATAAAACTAAAAAACCATCGACTGTTGCTGCTTTTTGATTTTTGTCGCTTTTTGATTTTTGTATTTGCTACGACTGTGACTTCTGATTTTCTAGGAGCAGAAGCAGAAGCAAAATCATATGAAATGAAACTTACTGCAGTTTTAAACACTGAATGTTAGGAGCAGAAGCAGAAGCAAAAAATCAATTTAATAAGTCGCAAGCAGTCAAAGCAGCAAAAAGCAAACATTTTTCGACATTTGCTACCTCGACTGCAGTTTTTTCAAACACTGCTTACATTAATTTTTTTTTTTAAATTTGAGGATTACATTTATATACATTTAAACCCGTAGAGTAAAAGGGTATATTGTACTCGTTCGAAATTATTTAAAATTTAGAAGAAAGCGTTTCCGACCATATAAAGTATATATATTTTTGATTAGGATCAATAGACGAGTCGATCTAGTCATCTCCCTCCGTCTGTCTGTCCGCCTGTGTGTTCGTCTGTCTGTCCGTCTGTCTGTCCGTCTTTCTGTCTGTCCGTTTGTCTGTCCTTCTGTCTGTCCGTCTGTCTGTCCGTCCATCTATTCCTCCGTCTGTCTGTTCGTCTATATGAACGTCGAGATCTGTGAAACTACAAAAACTAGAGATTTGGGAATTGTAATACAAGATACGAGTACATCTTACGCAGCTTCTAGTGTAGGCTACGCAGTTCGACAAATGGCGCCATCTGAACTCCGTTTGCTTTGTGAAAGAGTAAAAGAAAGAGTAGTTTGATATTCTTAAGATGAGTAACGGGTATCTTATAGTCGGGGAACCCGACTTGGCATAGGTATAAAATTTAAATTTATTTTGACTATATTAACTGTCTTTCAATAAATATATAGCTTTCGATACGTTTAAAGGATTGTTATACAGTACGTTTAGGGATTAAAATATTATTTATTATGATCGAACTATTCCTTGCCGATTTCCAATATTGCGGTTAAATACTGTAGTCTCCTTGCGCACGCTTTACGTCCACTACGTGGACGGCCGTTTACAATGATATAACTTTTAAACAATAAGTTACACTTTCTACGGAACTAATGGCATCTAAATAAGAGACCGCATCATACACCACGTTCACCATAGGCTTCCACAAAATTATTTGCAAGCTACATAAAGTTACAAAATGGGCAATACCCAATTTGCCCTTCAGTCTCTGAAGGAAAATTTAGTCGTTTCTATAATTCACTTGGAGATCGCTTTATAGTAGCAGGAGACACATACGCACTGGGGATCTCGCCTTGTGACCCCCAAAGGACGGCAAATATTTAATGCGATCATCAAAACATGCAACAAACTGGACTAAGTTTCACTAGGCAGTCCTACATACTAGCCAGCAGATTCCAAAAAGCTTCCAGATTTAATTGATTTTGCAGTGCCAAAAATATATCTTACAATCTGATAAGGGCGAATTCGCTCCCACACATTTTATCGGATTACTCACCAGTCCTACTGACCAAATAACCGCTTGACCGTTTTTTTCTTTTAAGGCCTATGCCCGAACATAACCAAAAAAAACATTTCTCGTTTTCTTTAGTTCTGATGAACAGAACACTTTAATTGTTAACATTTTGGTTTTCGCTCGAGTGTTGTCGGATGAGCCACTAGTTTAACATTTTTATACCCTTGCAGGGAGTATTATAATTTCAGTCAGAAGTTTGCAACGCAGTGAAGGAGACATTTCCGACCCTATAAAGTGTATATATTCTTGATCACCATCACTAGACCAGTCGATCTAGCCATGTCCGTCTGTCAGTCTGTCCGTCCGTTTCTACGCAAACTAGTCTCTCAGTTTTAAAGCTATCTGCTTTCCCAAAAGTTGTCTTTCTGTTGCAGGTGGTATATAAGTCGGACAGAGCCGGATCGGACGACTATAGCATATAGCTCCCATAGGAACAATCGGAAAAATAAATAAAAAAAATTATTAAATTGAATTATTAAAAAATGTTTTTTATTTTGTTTTAAGTTCTTCGAGATATAGTAATTGTTAAATATTTCAGAATTACGGTTTAAATTTCTTCAAAATCGGACGACTATAACTTTAAGCTCCCATGGGAACAATAAAAATATTTTACAAAAAAATTTTAAAAACTTAACTTTTTTATTTTGTAATTTGTCTTATGTCTTTGTCTTATATTTATAGCTCATATTTATTTATTTCGCCAACGGTATTCATTCCTTAAGTGGCTACTTCTATATTTATACCCTTGCAGAGGATATTATAATTTCAGTCAGAAGTTTGCAACGCAGTGAAGGAGACATCTCCGACCCTGTAAAGTATATATAAATTATAAAACCGTTAAGTTTTTTTTTTTATTTTTTATTTATTTCCATACGCCCGTAAGGGCATAGGTATTTTTATACAGAGTTAATTCTCTGGAGTACAAGTTTTGACTATACTAAAGAACCTATCCAACTGCAGCTTGAGGCCTTTGCCCGGCTGCAGCGCTGTGGCCAAGGTGCCGGGTCAGCGTTTTGTCCCTACCCGTAGCGATCACTCGCTTCGCGAGTGCTCTGGTCTGACTCCGGGCACTTGCACCCGGAACGCGCGGTCAGCGGTTTCTTCGCTGCGCGTGCAGGCCACCGGATATGGTCTGCAACTCGGCAGTTTCTTCTCTTGGGAACTGCCTGTGTTAACCTATATTCTTGATCAGCATCACTAGGAGAGTCGATCTAGCCATGTCCGTCTGTCCGTCCGTTTCTACGCAAACTAGTCTCTCAGTTT
Source organism: Drosophila gunungcola (assembly GCF_025200985.1). NCBI lineage: Eukaryota > Metazoa > Arthropoda > Insecta > Diptera > Drosophilidae > Drosophila > Drosophila gunungcola. The sequence continues at coordinate 742,415 of NW_026453209.1, forward strand.
TAAGGATATCTGCATGAAACTTTCCCAAAAGTTGTCTTTCTATTGGTAGTGTATAAGTCGGATCGAGCCGGATCGGACGACTAAAGCATATAGCTCCCATAGGAACAATCGGAAAAATAAATAAAAAAAATTAAAATTGGTGTTTTTATACCCTTGCAGAGGGTATTATAATTTCAGTCAGTTCTTGATCAGCATCACTAGGAGAGTCGATCTAGCCATAACCGTCTGTCCGTCCGTCTGTTTCTACGCAAACTAGTCTCTCAGTTTTAAAGCTATCTGCATGAAACTTTCCCAAAAGTTGTCTTTCTATTGCAGGTAGTATATAAGTCGGATCAAGCCGGATCGGACGACTATAGCATATAGCTCCCATAGGAACAATCGGAAAAATAAATAAAAAAAAATTATAACTTTGGTGTTCTTCGAGATAACCATTACTAGTTAAATATTTCAGAATTACGTTTTAAATTTCCTCAAAATCAGACGACTATAGCATATAGCTCCCATACAAAAAATTATAACTTTAGTGTTTTTTAATTTTTTTATTAGTTCTCCGAGACATAGTAATAGTTAAATATATCAGAATTACGGTTTAAATTTCATCAAAATCTAATGCTCCCATGGAAACAATAAAAATATTAAAAAAAAAATTTTTTTTAATTTAATTTTCTCATTTTGTTATTTTCTTTTAAAATTTCTTTATGATTAATTAATAGTTTGACATTTCAGAATAACGCTTTTAATTTTATTAAAATCGGAAAACGATATCATATAGCTGCCATAGGAACTATCAAATAAGCTTCAAATAGCTTCAATGTTAACATACACGCAAGTCAATCATAATTTTAATGTTTTCAAGAATATTTAATTTTTGCAATAGCTGCAAGGGTATATGAACTTCGGCTTGCCGAAGTTTGCTTCCATTCTTGTTAACATTATTCTTACGCACTAACATTGAAAAAAATAATCGATCAATTTATGTTTGAGATCAGACTTGCTTAAACAATAATATAGTCCGATGTTTATTGCACTCACACAAGGCTTTATAAAGTGGCTCGTTTTGGGAGTAATAAGTCCTGCGTAACTCAACAATAAAGGGAGCCACTTCTCGGAGGTTCCTAGCAGGAGCATTAAAGCCTACTTTTGACAGAAGTTCTGGACAGTCAATGATTTCACCCACCAGGTCGGCGATGAAACAGATGGAGATAATTCTTCTGCGATTGGCAAGTGTGACAACTTAAGGGTGGGAGAGCGAATTTTAGAAAGTTTTTCTGTAGCCTTTCTATTCTATTTATATGGATATTGGCTGAGGGATTCTAGATAAAAGCCGCGTACTCTATTTTAGAGCACTCAAATGTTGAGTAGATCGCTAACCTCGTATAGGGCTCAATAAAAAGCGCTGAGTTCTGCTTTACAAACCCGAACATAGCGGTTGCTTTAGGCATGATATAGTCAAATTGTGCTGAGGAATTAAATTTTGAATAAAATATTACATTACATTGTTGAAAATTTAAGGGCTGACTAGCAATAATATATGTGGTTATAAGATTGTATACGCATTAACTGTAGCTAACATACAAGCATGTATTAATGTTTAGTAAAGTTTGGCGGCACCATGAACTCAAGGAATATAAGTCTAACTTCAGTGATAGTGAGTCTGCTGGAGTTTCGACTTCTTTGAAAATTTTTCAGACTTCTGCATAGAGGAGACACTCTGAAAAAATTTTGAACGGCACATAATTTATAAAAATAATGAAAAGCAGTGGTCCCAAAGCACTATCCTGCGGAAGGCCAGATGTTGCCAATTATGGTTCCGAAAATGTTCCATTAATGTTCACTTTTAAGCTACGATGGTTTGGGTAAGATCTTATCCAGTTTAACATTGCTGAGTGTATGCGCAACTGAGAAAATTTTGCCAACAAGGCACAGTGGCAAACTTAATCGAAAGATTTAGCGAAATCTGTGTATATGGTATCAACTTGGCAATGCTTATTAAAGGCTTGAATGTTGCTGAACACTGCTAGGTTTGTCGTGGTTGACGGACCTGATACAAAACCATGTTGACTTTTTAGAATAAGCGAAAGTTTTTACGCTCAAATAGCTAAGAAATATTACATATTTTAGCAATAGGACGATAATTGGCAATGTTATTCTTGGGCCCAGATTTTAAAATTGGAGACACGTATGCAAACTTTCATCTATCGGAAAATAGTCCACTCAAAAGTGATAAATTAAAAATAATTTTCAAGGATACAATTAGCTCTTCAATGTAACATTTTAGGACATAAGCAGGAATCCCATCGCTATCAGGACTGTAAGAATCGTCAAAGTCTTGAATAGCCTAGGGAATATTCTCGTCTTCAACAATCAAAGAACCTATGGTTACCAATCTTGTAATTGAATCAAGGGTTTGATTCTGGTAATTCAAAATTAGCTTTAAAACAGGAAAGGAACCAAGTTTCGTCTTGCCGAAGTTTATATACCCTTGCACCTATTGCAAAAATTAAATATTCTTGAAAACATTAAAATTATGATTAACTTGATATAGCGGTCCGAATGGAAACATTTTAAAAGTGTATTAGTTTAGTCGAATGCTTATTCATTTTTCGTCACAAAATTTTATATCAGATATTTTATATGTTGAAGGTAAAAAAACTAAAGTGTGTTCTTGCGTACGGTTGTTCCTATGGGAGCTATATGCTATGGTCGTCCGATCCGGCTCGTTCCGACTTACTACCTGCAATAGAAACACAACTTTTGGTAAAGTTTCATGCAGTTAGCTTTAAAACTGAGAGACTAGTTTGCGTAGAAACGGACGGATAGACGGACAGACAGACGGACGGGCAGACGGACATGGCTAGATAGACTCTCCTAGTGATGCTCATTAAGAAAATATATACTTTATAGGGTCGGAAACGTCTCCTTCACTGGATTGCAAACTTATATATATATATAAAATTATATTACCCTCTGCAAGGGTATAAAAAGAAGCAAAGAGAGATCAGAATGAGAAGTAAAATTTCCAAGGTACTTAGTAGAGGGAACTGAAAAAGCATTTTTTTTTAGATCCGACAAACCTCAAAAAAGATTTGGGGTTAAGTTTCAAGCCGCTCTCGACGTCTGCTATGTACTGATGGTAAAGAAATTTATTTAGAAACTCAAATTTTCGTTTGTGTTACAAGTGCCTATTCCAATCTCTCGGATTACGCGATACTTAGAATTTTTTTATAAACTTATTGCGAAGATTTTTCAGCTTTTTTAGGCCTTTGATATAACAAGGCAGCTTGAATAAATTTTGCACCCTTTCTTGTGCAAACCTATAAAAGTCGAACGATTATAGCAATGGCCTATGATGAAAAACGCAGTTGCTGATAGGTAAATTACATTCAGTTAATGAAAAATTAATATCGGGACTAAGAAATACTAAATCTAAGAGCTTATATAAATTATTGAATATATTATTAACTTAAGCCCATAATGAATAGATCATCGATCAAAAGAACCTCATGTGGTTGATGTAAGGTACTTGGCAGTAAGGAATGAGCGACAGGGTTTCTCCCCAAACAAGGGATGAGAAGTTTAAGTCACCAAAAACGTAGAGATGCTGTTGGTCCTGTAGATTATCATAGGTCTTGGCCACGTACTCTTCGGCGTTATATAAGACGCCACAATTAGAAGCGTATCCACTGGTCCAATAACAGAAAGAGCAACTTGATCCAGAAAGGCTCATTGAGAAGGCCAATAGACAAACTTCTCGAGCTGCGACGAACATCCACAATTACGCCTCCTACTCTAGCGCATTGTGTTTGTGTACCATCGCTGTCTTTGCGATAGACTGTATCAAGTTGAAATCGAAGTACTCGTTAGAGTAAAAGTTCATGCTAAGCCAGGTTTCAACTAGGACTATGACATCAAACTTTCCTTGGGATGTGGCAAGATATACTTGTTCCGTTTTTGTCCGCATTTCAGCGATCTTTTGAAAATAGATTTTAAGTGGGGATGTGCTTAAAATGGAAGGATTGTAAATCCTCGGTGTCGCCACCAGCTGATTCGTGTTCATGCTAATGCATTCCAGTGTATGCGGAGTAACAGCACCTACCGCAGATCGCCATTAGTAACGTCGTAACTTTAATCAATTGCGTATCCTTAGAATTAAGTTCGCTGCACTCGAAAAATATGTAAGATTTCTCGAAAAAAGAAAAGCCAGAATTTAAGCGCGATGGCTCTGAGCTGTAAGAAGCCACTTCCAAGAGAGCAACTTTCAGAAAACGCAGCGATAGGAGCGGGCGATGTTGTTGTTCATCCATCAGCTGATCAGAAAGCTATGCAGAGAGCTCTACTCCCAAACGCACTTTCAGAGTCTCAACAAATCCAGAAAAGCTATACGAAATAATAGAGCGCGTCTCGGAAGAGCACGGAATTCGCAATAGGAATGGAACCCGTTGTTTGGCAAGGGTCGAAGAAAATGAACAACGAGAGCTCCAGCTAGCGTTGTTGGGTATTTGTCGGTGAATAGAGCGCAAAGAGTTAAAAATTTGGGAGAATTAAATCGAGACCAGCCTTTGCTGTTGCGAGAACGAACCCAGTAGATGATGAAGAAGATCGCAGAATGGATGCTGATGATATAGGAGTATTATCAATGAGTAACTTAAAATTGTTTAACAACAACAATTCTACTATTCCTGTGAATGAATCTGCTGACTTTATCTGATCCTAGCCAAAATTAATCGCAAAACACGGACTGGTAGGGTTGCTCAGGCACTCCCAACTTAAAATTGATGAACTTCAATGCTGATAAATCTGCATCCTTTTACTAAAGGTTTGCAAATTAAATTTAATTTGCAAAAAATTCGCACAACACCTCTTTTTTGCTGCTTACTGCAAATTTGCCAATACGCAGAAATTTGTTGCTTGGTAGAATTTCGAATTGATTACATTGTGATTATTTTTGTGATTTCTTTTTGGGGGCAGCTGCTGGAGCGATGGATACCAGAACAGATTGCTTAGCATGATGAGATGTAGCCTAGTTTGCTTGATGGGAAGTAGATGGAGTTGCTGCAGGTTTTATCGCGTACTCTATTTCAGAGCGCACAAATGTTGAATAGAGCGCAAGCCTCGTATTGGGATCCATGAAAAGCGCTGAGTTCCGCTTTACAAACCCAAACACAGCGTACACTTAAGGCATGATAAAGTCAAAGTTCGCTGAGGAATTAAATATGGAATAAAACATTACACCCAGATCTAGGGATTCTTGTTGAAAATTTAAGGGCTGACTAGCAATACTGTATAAGACTGTATACGCATTAACAGTAGCTAACATACAATCATGTTGAGCGGAAGAAAATTTCGGCGGCACCATGAACTCAAGGAATATAAGTCTAACTTCAGTGATAGTGAGTCTGTTGGAGTTTCGACTTCTTTGAAAATTTTTAAGTCATCTGCATAGAGAAGACACTCTGAAAAATTTTGAACGGCACATTATTTATAAAAATAATGAAAAGCAGTGGTCCCAAAGCACTATCCTGCGGAAGGCCAGATGTTGCCAATTATTGTGCCGAAAATATTCCATTAATGTTCACTTTTAAGCTACGATGGTTTGGGTAAAATCTTATCCAGTTTAACATTGCTGAGTGTATGCTCGACTGAGAACATTTTGCCAACAAGGCACCGTGGCAAACTTAATCGAAAGCTTTAGCGTAATCCGTGTATATAGTATCAACTTGGCAATGCTTATTAAAGGCTTGAATACAATAGTTGCTGAACACTGCTAGGCTTGTCATGGTTGACGGACCTGATACAAAACCATGTTGACAGTTGCTTGTGTATCTTTTTAGAATAAGCGAAAGCTTGTACGCTCAAATAGCTTAGAAATATTACTAATTTTAGCAATAGGACCCCATCACACTTATTATTCCTTAAAAGTGCTTCTAGAACCGTGCTTGGAGGATCGGAGACCTCACAATCAGACTCGCGGAGGGACTATCTCACGCGTTACAACTCCGCAGCAAATGCTTGACGCCGCAAGCCAACATCACGCATGGACAACTAATAACCATCCACGACAACACCACTCCACCTCAGCAGAGGCTTTTTGGCCGAATGTTAAACACTTTTGCTGGAGCTGATGGATGAGTCAGAGTTTCTCGATATAAAGACGATGAAGGGAGTCACTCGCCGTCCCATTTGCAAAATTCCGCCACTGCCAGTTTAAGTAATCTGTTGCAAGGACCAGAGTCTTTCCAACGGGGGGAGTATGTTGGAGCACGAACGTGAATTTAGTAATTTATATATATAATATTATTCTAACGCACTAAAATTGAAAAAATAATCGATCCACCTATGTTTGAGATCGGATTTACTTGACAGTTTTTTAATCGCATGTAAGTTTGAAGGCTCTATAAAGCGGCTCGTTTTGAGAGCAATTGGTCTTGCGTAGCTCAACAAAAAAAGGGTGCAAGAGAGCGAATTTCAAAAAATTTTTCTGTAACATTTCTATTCTATTTGTATTTATAATGGCTGGGGTATTTCGTATAACAGCCATGCGGCTTAGATCGTACAATTGTGGAAAATTATTGTTAAAGCATTTAGGATGATTTGAATTGTATATGCAAAAAAGATCCACTTTACTGTAACTGAAACGAGCTTGCACGCTCGTCACTGACCTGAAACTTTGTATACAGCACCGAAAATAGTTCAATACAAATCTTGGTTGATCTCTGTTTCTGTATCGAGGCGATACAATTACGTTTTCCGATTTGAATTAAATTAAAACCACGGTGCTGCTGCTGCTCTGCCGAGTTGGCCTTAGGGAAGGGGCATTTAAAATGGCTTGGTTATGTCCCTTCCGAATGGTCCAGTTTTCGGCGGGGAATTTTTGATCTGGGTGCATTCTGTTGACAATGGCCAAGTGAAGCTGCCTGTGTAGACCAAAAGCTTAAATTCTTTGTTTCAGCGGGACGAAGGAGGACGATTCAAAAAGTATATTTGTTTTGTTTGAATTCTTTGTTTTTTTTGACATTTAAGCAAAGGACAATCTTTCTCTGGACCTTCGACAAATTCTTCAAGCCCCGCTTCATTGTCGCTTATAAATGTGCCAGATCTAAAGGATGTATGTATTATGGCAAAATTATTTGTATAACTATTAACCAAAATATATTCTGCTAGGACCACATATCTAATGAACCAGCCAAATCGTCCGGAACTGGAATACAGTGGGTTAATTCCGTAAATGTAGCTGAATTTCGAAGCTTAGTTAAAACTCTTGTTGGTGGAGTTAAAACCATTACATGGGGTTTTTTCAACTCTAAGGTATGTTTTTTTTAATTTAAAGCCTTAACATTATTTATAAATTCTTAAAAAGTTTCAGATTTCTGATACGGGTCTTCCTAATCACGAAAAGCTGTTTAGTCCTGACATTTTACACTCATATATCGACTTGGTCCATTATGCGATGGAGGCTTTAGATATTTATACTATAAACGTTAATCCAAATCAACAGAGAACCTCTGGATTGATATCGAGAAGTAAAGAAGAAAAAGAAGTATTAGAACACTTCAGTGGCATAGTAAGTAAAATGTTCTTATTTTTTCATGATTATTATTTTATTGATACCTTAATAAGATACATCATGCGCCCAAAAATTATAGTTCAATATTCTTATAGATATTTAAGACTGGTGAAAAGAAAATTCATAAATTAAAAGAAGTGCATTGCAAAATCAAAAAATTATTGTACATTTTCAAGCTCACCCCAGTTTGCTCCTAATAGTCGTTGAGAAAGAAAGTGTGCCCGCTAGTGATCCGATATAAACTTTTTCGCAGTTCGTGTGTTTTTCTTGCACACTAAGTCTATTTTAATTCAAATTTGTCAACAATAATCAAGTTCTAAGCTGTGCCGTGTTTGCCCCTCGCCCCGAGCTATGCACTCTGCGCAATCGAGAGGTTGTTACCAACTTATTTTACAGACTTCTTATCGTATTAAGTGAATATCAATTGCATTATCCGACATAGGTATAAAGTCAATTTGCTCAATCGCGCCGGCTGCCCAAATTTATCTGCTTTGAACCATGACACCACTACCAGTGTAACCTGCACTATCTCAAACGTCTATCTAATCCTATCAAATTCATTCGAGTCAGCAACATTATCATGAAATAGAGAGTTAAGAATCTGTGGGACTTACCATTTGTGTTAACAAAAGAGAAAAATAACTTCGGATTGCAAGGCATTTATTATAAAATTTAGAATTAAGTTGCCAGTAGTCTGACTTGACTATCGAGTATTTAGCAAAATCAGACTGTGAGCCGGTCAGTTTAAGTAGTTGAAAAAGTCTAGAAACCACGGAGAACTATAAGATGCACAAGCCTTAGAAAGAGGTACAAGTAAGCAACAGCTTCAGCAACAGGAAAATCATTTAGACAAGACCATTCTGTAATAGATAACGAATTTAATAGCTCCGAATAATTCGTTCTCCTTAAACACAATCTTAGCTGTGGATTTTTTTTGTACTTAATAAATATTAAATTCAGACCCTGGAGTTATATATGAGCGAGTAACCAATATGTTGCACTTGGGCAGTACAAGTTTGACAGAAATAATTTAATATTCAAGGAACCAGGTGTATTAATAAGCTCAGAAGTAAGATTTGATCAGCATCAAAAGTAGTTGATATAGTTTAGAGATTTTAGTTTAGTTTAGTTCAAACAAAAAAACAGCGAATTATAACGTTTGACTTCTTAAGGCAGCTATAGGATATAGTCCGATTTGTGCCGATTTCAAAGCTGATCTGCGTACAACGATAAAAATACGATTGCAGAAGTTTAAATTCTCCAGCTTTAAGCTGAGCTCGCAAACGGTATGTCATTTTGATCAGGAATTTATATTCTTTTTAGGGCATCTTTACTGCGTTACAAACTTCTGACCAATTTAAAACAAAAACCCTCTGAGTTACAATCACTTACGTCTCCTATCGATATCAAAACAGACGCAATTAAGGAGAATAGGCTGTTACACTTGACAGACGTGCTTCATTGTGGCTGAACAGCTGTTCTTTGTTTTGATTTGTCAACGAAAATCCTCCCGCCTTTTGTTACTGGCTATTTTTATACTCTTGCAGAGGGTATTATAATTTCAGTCAGAAGTTTGCATCAAACTTTCCCAAAAGTTGTCTTTCTATTGCAGGTAGTACATAAGTCGGATCGAGCCGGATCGGATGACTATAGCATTTAGCTCCCATAGGAAATATAAATGAACAAAATTATGACTCTGCTCTTTTTCAATGTTATTTTAGTTCTTTGACATATAGTTGAGCTTAAATATTTCAGAACTACGGTTTAAGTTTGATCAAAACCGGACGACTATAACTTTAAGCTTACATGGGAACAATAAAAATATTAAGAAACAAAATTTGGGAAAAATGTAACTTTTTTATTTTGTAATTTTTTTTTTTATTCTTTTTGACATATTAATAATTTGACAGTTCAGAATCACGCTTTTAATTTTATTAAAGCAGAAAACGATATCATATAGCTGCCATAGACTATCGAATAAATGAACTGCAAATCATCGTAGCTTCAATGTTTTTAAACATACACTCAAGTCAATCATAATTTTAATGTTTTCAAGAATATTTAATTTTTGCAACAGCTGCAAGGGTATATGAACTTCGGCAAGACGAAGTTTGCTTCCTTTCTTGTTGTTGTTGTTTTCGGACGCTAGTACTGATAGTGATATACTATATCGATATGCGAAATATCGAGTAAATATCTAGTAAATTTCGTAGACTGGTGCACTTTGACGCACTTTTTTCCCATCTCTATCTGCCTATACAAAACCTATGTAAAAAAACTGCGTCTACCCACAGACGCAATAACGCAATGTAGCAACACAAGTGTGACTAGGCCCTTAATCTCCATTGTTACCCGGAACTGTCGGATTTCGAGTTGATTACGGATAATACATGTTTGGTTTGGTAAATGCGACTGGTTAACTTAACAGGCAGACTCGCCCGGTGGGCAATGCAGATATAAGGATATCGGATTACTATTAGTCATCGGAAAGGTGAAGACCATGTGGTTTCTGACGCTCTGTCGTTGACTTTGTAGGACCTGTGATTAATTAGCAATCTAAGAGCTTCAAGGACATCTTCAAAGTCGTTGGTTAAGCAGATGTAGCAAAATACTCAGATATAAAGATGATATTTTAGTAAATATGCGGACGGAACAGAGTGATGAAACAGATGCCACAAAAGATACAATCTGTGAGGTTGGATACCATTCAGTTTAAACTTAAAAATAATTTCCAGGGCTTACGATTGTGTAGTTGCAGCCCATGGAACGATCACTAAAACGTTTTGCCTTATTGACATATTGAACTACGTCCGCAATTGTGACACTTGTAAAATTACGAAAGCACAACATTTGTTTATCCGCATAAATCCGAGTATTCTTAACATCGAAACTTAAACCGATTGGAATAATCCGTAAAACCATTAAAAAAGAAAGATAAATCGACGTTCCTACGAAAAGATTTTAATAACATATCTTAGCAATATAACTTTAGATTTAAGAAAGTACATTATGCAATTTTGTTTGATACAATGCAAATAAATTGTTTGTTACATTTGTTATAGATATAGGGTTATAGAAAAAGTCGGAGGATCTAACATACTGCCAGATTTACAAGGAAATTCAATAGGAACTAATCAACTAATAGACTAATCAATCATTTGAAAGACATGGCGGATTGTCCAACCTTGTGCGGTGCTTTTTTCAGAAAAAAATAAAAAATATGGTGGATCGTTCGAAAACGTATTATTACATTTAAATAAAAAAAATACAGTATTGAGATGGAGCCAAACCCAAAAGCTCCAGTCAGCACATCAGTTTGTTTTTACGTTTTTGCGTATATATTCTGATATTATTAAAAAACCCAAACGAATACCCTAATCAGTTGGAATACTGTTCAAATGTGTCGCAGAATCGTCAAATAAATTAAATTTATTCGTAATGCCAAACATTATTAAGTACCAGGACCGGTAAAAAAAACATTCATCGGATATATAAAAAAATTAAAATAAAAAAAAGGAAAAAGAGAGAAGTTTAATTTTTGTTATACCCTTTCAGAGGGTATTATAATTTCAGTCAGAAGTTTGCAACGCAGTGAAGGAGACATTTCCGACCCTATAAAGTATATATATTCTTGATCGGCATCACTAGCTGAGTCGATCTAGCCATGTCCGTCCGTCTGTCCGTCCGTCTGTCCGTCCGTTTCTACGCAAACTAGTCTCTCAGTCTTAAAGCTATCTGCATGAAACTTTCCCAAAAGTTGTCTTTCTATTGCAGGTAGTATATAAGTCGGAAAGAGTCTGATCGGACGACTATAGCATATTCCTCCAATAGGAACAACATTTATCCACTGGTCCAATAAAAGAAACAGCAACTTGATCCAGAAAGGCTCATTGAGAAGGCCAATAGACAAACTTCTCAAGCTGCGACGAACATCCACAATTACGCCTCCTACTCTAGCGCATTGTGTTTGTGTACCATCTCTGTCTTTGCGATAGACTGTATCAAGTTGAAATCGAAGTAATAGTTAGAGTAAAAGTTCATGCTAAGCCAGGTTTCAACTATGACATCAAACTTTCATTGGGATGTGGCAAGATATACTTGTTCCGTTTTTGTCCGCATTTCAGCGATCTTTTGAAAATAGATTTTAAGTGGCGATGTGCTTAAAATGGAAGGATTGTAAATCCTCGGTGTCGCCACCAGCTGATTCGTGTTGATGCTAATGCATTCCAGTGTATGCGGAGTAACAGCACCTACCGATTCTAATGTTTTAATCCCGCAGATCGCCATTAGTAACGTCGTAACTTTAATCCATTGCGTATCCTTAGAATTAAGTTCGCTGCACTCGAAAAATATGTAAGATTTCTCGAAAAAAGAAAAGCCAGAATTTAAGCGCGATGGCTCTGAGCTGAAAGAGGCCACTTCCAAAAGAGCAACTTTCAGAAAACGCAACGATAGGAGCGGGCGATGTTGTTGTTCATCCATCAGCTAATCAGAAAGCTTTGCAGAGAGCTCTACTCCCAAACGCACTTTCAGAGTCTCATCAAATCCATAAAAGCTATACGAAATAATAGAGCGCGTCTCGGAAGAGCACGGAATTCGTAATAGGATTGGAACCCGTTGTTTGGCGAGGGTCGAAGAAAATGAACAACGAGAGCTCCAGCTGGCGTTGTTGGGTATTTGTCGGTGAATAGAGCGCAAAGAGTTAAAAATTTGGGAGAATTAAGGCGAGAACAGCCACAGACTGGTAGTGTTGCTCAGGCACTCCCAGATTAAAATTGATGAACTTCAATGCTGATATATCTGCATCTTTTTACTAAAGGTTTGCAAATTAAATTTAATTTGCAAAAAATTCGCACAGCGCTGCTTACTGCAAATTTGCCAATATGCAGAAATTTGTTGCTTGGTAGAATTTCGAATTAATTACATTGTGATTATTTTTGTGATTTCTTTTTGGGGGCAGCTGCTGGAGCGATGGATACCAGAACAGATTACTTAGCATGATGGGATGTAGCCTGGTTCGCTTGATGGGAAGTAGATGGAGTTGCTGCAGGTTTTATCGCGTACTCTATTTCAGAGCGCACAAATGTTGAATAGAGCGCAAGCCTCGTATTGGGATCCATGAAAAGCGCTGAGTTCCGCTTTACAAACCCAAACACAGCGTACACTTTAGGCATGATAAAGTCAAAGTGCGCTGAGGAATTAAATATGGAATAAAACATTACACCCAGATCTAGGGATTCTTGTTGAAAATTTAAGGGCTGACTAGCAATACTGTATAAGACTGTATACGCATTAACAGTAGCTAACATACAAGCATGTAATCATGTTGAGCGGAAAAAAATTTCGGCGGCACCATGAACTCAAGAAATATAAGTCTAACTTCAGTGATAGTGAGTCTGTTGGAGTTTCGACTTCTTTGAAAATTTTTAAGTCATCTGCATAGAGGAGACACTCTGAAAAAATTTTGAACGGCACATTATTTATAAAAATAATGAAAAGCAGTGGTCCGAAAGCACTATCCTGCGGAAGGCCAGATGTTGCCAATTATGGATCCTTTTCCCCATACTTTAAAAAGTGGCAAAAAAATCAGTTTTCTATAACTGTGGTGAAAATGAATATATTCCTAGTGCTGCAGCAATAAAGGAAAAGGCATAGTGTCTTAAATGTAACAAATTTGGTCATGTTTCCAAAAATTGTCTTTGGGGGACTTATACAACCAATTAGCTTTGCCATGGTTGAAAGAGTGCAGTGTATATATAATTGGATTTGGTAAAGACCGCAATGTAAAACGTTTAAGCCGGTTGAATAGTGTAAACAAGGAGTGTGGATTGGCAACAGTGTTTATGATTTGAACATCTTAATAGTACAGTGCGCTGGTATTGACACTTTATTGATTAAAGGCGGAGAACTGTGCTTGCAGGTACAAGTTTCGTGCAGTCCAAGTGGTTTGCATGTGCAAAAGTTGAATAACCTTAACGAAGAAGAACTATAATCCAATGATAGCTGAGTATATCCGACGAATATCCAATTTTTCGCGTCTTTAGAGTCTTGCATTCGTTAAAACGAATAAGAAACTAATTTAATAAATAAAAGTTAATTTTTTGTTAATAAAAATCTGATATCAGAAGTTCTTTGTGATGAAGGTGCGACCGACGCTTTTTTATTACCTCGTCAACTTGTGTTTTTGTTTTACATTGAAAGATACACTGAACAAATATAAACTTTTCAAATAGCTAAAATTAAAAACAAAATTCATTTTGTTATATACCTACATGGATAGTGCATTATAAATATTGAATATATGCACGTAAATTTAATGCTTTTTATAATTTTAGTCAAAAGTTTGCAACGTAGTGAAGGTGACATTTCCGACCCTATAAGGTATATATATCCTTGATCAGCATAACTTCTGACTGAAAATAACTTTAATTTTATTCAACTAGTTTCGTAATCGGCACAAAGCTGACCAATAAAATCGCTTGATACTTATGTATATGATATTGTCGTCCGAACAGCCTAGTTTCGACTTATATTTTACCTGCAATATAAAGATTACTTTTGGGAAAGTTTCATGCAGATAGCTTTAAAACTGAGAGACTAGTTTGCGTAGAAACGGACGGACGGACAGATAGACGTACATGGCTAGATTGACTCGCCTAGGGTCTGATCAAGAATATATATACTTTATGGGGTCGGAGATGTCTCCTTCACTGCGTTGCATACTTCTGTCTGAAATTATAATGCCCTCTGCAATGATATAAAAAAAAAGAAAAAAAATAGAGCTTGGATGTTTTTTAATTTATTTTGTTCTTCGAGATATTGTCATTGCTTATTATTTCAGAATTACGGTTTCATTTGGATCAAAATCGGACGGAGATATTAGATAAAAAATAAATTAAAATATATATATATATATATATATATATATATAGTTATGGTATAAGTATTCAAAATAACGCTTTTAATTTAATTCAAATTGGAAAACCATAATATAGCTGCCATAGCAATAATCGAATAACTTAGCTGAAAATCTACTTTGTAGGTTCGCATATAAATAGAAATTAAGATGTTTTGGAAGAATATTTCATTTTGCCGATCTTCGGTTTCCGATGTCAGCCTTACATGGTTATTCAAATTCTAATAAATTATATATACTTTTCTTATTTATTTAACAGTTTTTAATGATGCACTCTCAAAACTTTCAAGAAATATTTTCGACAACAATTCATTTTTTAGTGGAAAGGATCCATAAAAATCAATCCTTGCAAGTGATAGCAAACTCATTTCTAGCTAACCCGACTACATCACCGCTTTTTGCCACAGTGTTAGTGGAATATCTTTTGGACAAAATGGAAGAAATGGGAACAAACCTGGAGCGTTCCAATTTGTATCTACGGTTGTTCAAATTAGTTTTTGGAAGCGTCAGCCTTTTTCCAGTTGAAAATGAACAAATGTTGCGCCCCCATCTTCATAAAATAGTCATTCGATCAATGGAATTGGCCTTAATTTCTGACGAGCCGTACAACTATTTTTTACTCCTTCGGGCCTTATTTAGGTCAATTGGCGGCGGTAGCCATGACCTACTATACCAAGAGTTTCTCCCACTTTTACCAAACTTATTGGAAGGACTAAATCGACTACAGAGTGGATTTCATAAGCAGCACATGCGAGATCTTTTTGTGGAACTTTGTCTTACTGTCCCGGTTCGCTTATCATCTTTACTGCCCTACCTACCCATGTTAATGGATCCTTTAGTTTCTGCATTAAACGGCTCCCCTACTTTAATAAGTCAGGTAAGTACCGATGTAGTTTTTATACCCTTGTAGAAGGTAAATACCGATATTATTTTTATGCCTTCGCAGAGGGATTATAATTTCAGTCAGAGCCTTGCCAAGCAGTGAAGAAGTCATTTCCGATTCCAAAGAGTATACATACTCTTGATCAGCATCACTAGGAGAATCGATCTAGCCATGTCCGTCTGTCCGTCCGTCTGTCCGTCCGTTCGTCCGTCTGTCCGTCCGTTCGTTCGTCCGTCCATCCGTTTCTACGCAAACTAGTCCCTCAGTTTTAAAGCTGTCTGAATGAAACTTTACCAAAAGTTGTCTTTCTATTGTACATAAGTCGGAACTAGCCGGATTTGACGACTATAGCATATAGCTCCCATAGGAACTATCGGAAAAATAAATGAAAAAAAATATAATTTTGCTGTTTTTCACTTTTTTTTTTAGTTTTTTTTAGTTTACGGTTTAATTTACAACAAACCGGACGAATATTTTTAAAAATTCGTCTTGACTTTTTAATAATTCTATAGTTTAGAATTACGCTTTTAGTTTTATATAAATCAGGAAACGATATTATATAGCTGCCATAGGAACTATACAATAATTGAGCTGCAAATCATAACAGCTTAAATGATTTTGTTTTCAGGAATATTTAATTTTTGCAATAGTTGCAAGGGTATGGTATATGATCTTCGGCTTGCGGAAGCTTGCTTCCTTTCTTATTTTTAAATAATATTAAAGTGTTTGTATTTTCGAGTAAAACCTCATTTCCGCCAAGGTCTGCCAAAGTGTGATGATGCAAATATTGAGTTTAATTAATAGTTGTAACAACTTTATATGCACTTTTTGCCCGATTTTGCCCGTTGTCTATAAATCAAAATAAAAAATTAATCTTGACTAGATAAAATTTACGTGACGGTCGCACTTTAAACTCGAAAAACTTCTGATATCAGATTTTGTAACGATTATTATTTATTTTACCAAAAAAATTACTTTACTTTTATTCAATTAGTTTTAAAATCGGCACAAAGCTGCATAATAAAATTAGTCTTGTTACTAAACAATTTCAAAGGAGCGTGCATTTTAAAAATGTCTTTCATATAGTTTTTTACATTTAATTTGCTGACTGTTTTAATTATTTTCCAAACGTAATGTAACTCTCTTTTTTGTCGGTACATTTGAAGAAATGTTATTGGTTTTCATCATTTTAAAAAAGCAACTTACCGATTTTTTTTTGTTTTTGCCTTTATTAATCTATTAAGAAAAAAACTTTAATGTATTTTGAATATTTTTTTTAAATGTTCTTATTAATTTGAGCATGAGACCTTAAATCAAATTTTTTGTTAAAGTTCTCCAAGTCCATGACCAGGAGGCGTCTCCATATTACGTGGACATTGAAAAATCCGAAGAACACAGTTCTAAACCCCGATCATAAAAAAATATTTTTTGTCTTTAATATCCTCGCTTATGCTTTCATATGCATAGATTTCTGTTCATTCAAATAAGCATAAAATGCTAATTTAAAAGATCTGAAATGGGTTGCATTTTTAAGCGCTGTATAACTTCCAAATACAGAAACCTAGTTTTGGATATAATTCTGTAATTATTATAAGAAGAAGACGAAAAAATTATAATAGACCATAAATAAAAATATATAAATAAGACCTTAAAAACACCTTTTTATGGATATTATATATATTTTTTCATTTAAGTAGTTTTCCCTATAAACGATCGGGCTTTCCAAAAAGTGGTAGAACAAAAGTTTTTCAGCTCGAGCTGCTTAATACAGTAAAATTGTTTGTTTTAGGAACCTAAAACATCGCTTTGATACGCACAAACAAACTAACAGAACCACAAAAGTCCATTTAAAAAATGCAGTCTAAATCTTTGTCTATTAAATATCTGTTGAAAGGAGTTTGGGATTGAGATGATTGAGGTCTCGTTGGACGCTCTTTAAAGCCAGAACAGAATACAACTTTTTGCTCTACCGGCCTCATCAGCTCAGAAAAAAAAATTTTGTTGCACTTTCAACCCCATTTTTCCGGAACCAAGACTAAGACTATT
The DNA here is from genome assembly GCF_025200985.1 of Drosophila gunungcola. Taxonomy (NCBI): domain Eukaryota; kingdom Metazoa; phylum Arthropoda; class Insecta; order Diptera; family Drosophilidae; genus Drosophila; species Drosophila gunungcola. The sequence goes on from NW_026453209.1 coordinate 759,824, forward strand.
AGTATTCACAAACACTTAAAAAAGCGATACCTTTTGATTGGTATATCATTTATTAGGATCGGACAATTCTTTGCTGATTTCGAATATTGCGGCTATATAAAGTAGTCCATGCCCACGCTTTCCGGTGCTCATCGTCATTACATGGACGGCCGTCCACAGTGATATTTTCTATGAAGTTTTTATTCCTTTCCTTTCTACTATCGTTAAAAGGTATGCTACAACAAAGCTCCAATAGATTACCCTGGTACACACAAGAAAAAATAAAAAAATTTTAAAATCTTAAAAATTAAGTTGAAAGCGGTGATTCTTCAGATTTTGATCGTTACAAGCAATATAAGTCCTCATCTAGCTCTAAAAGTGTTATCGCAATGTCGCTTTCCTACTGTGCTGATTTCAAAACAGAAGTTACTGCTGCCCAGCTTCGCTGCTTTGACGCTGTTCGCTGTTCCTCGTTTTGCCAACGCGCCTATCATATCGCTTGTGTTGACCTCAGGCAAAGGCGGTCAAACTTCTAAAAAACTCGCCGAATATTTTGTGGCAATGCGCTAGTAGTGTGTTAGCGAATGATTCGCATTCCAAAATTGACGAACTGGTTGTTAAAATGGAAAATCTCGAGCAAATTTTGCTCAGCGATCTCCAAATATTAACTTTAAACCTCGTCATCCAAGGGCTGCCGTTTAAGTAGTTCCGCAGTCGTAGCGTCGTTGACTCGAATAATAACCCGTTTATGTTTCTTCAAGTTTGAAAAAATAAAAAGAGGAACAAAAAAAAAAGACGAGTTGTTGGAGCTGGTTCTACTACAGATGACTTTCAAGTCTTGCAGAGCAATAAATATTTGCATATTGGAAAGTCCTAAGCAGAAACGGTCCAAAAACTATTTTAAAATATGTGTCTGCTAAGCTGAACACAGACTTTGAAAGTTTTACTTGCTTTAAGCTTGTAAAAAAGGATGTTAAATCCTTAAACTTGGGGTCCCTGAGCAATTATATGAAATTGTGTTCAAAAATGATTTTTGGCCGCTTTCAGTGAAGGTCAAAAGGTTTGTACATAGAGAAAAGGCCAATGTAGGCCTATTTCTGGCGGACCTAGCTGGGCCTTCACCAACTTCAAGCCCAACTAATCTTTCAAAAATCCTAAAGTGATCGGCGCCCTTGGGTGCCCTTGATAGATTATGGAAGTCTGCGCCCGATTCAGTTGGCGACAGACTTGTTAGATGTTGCTCCTGTTATTGTGAGTACATCTCCGCTAAATATTTATTTCCAAGATATATCGGGAGCAAAGGCTGAACAAGTTTTTTTGCCCACATCTCAATGTGTGATTGATGTCATAAGTCTAGTTGAAACGTGGCTCAACGCGAACCTATACCCAAATGAATTTTTCGACTCCAACAGGGATTGCACAAAAACACACTGCACTAGATGAGGCGGCGATATTGTTGCTGTGAGTGGTAGTTTGCGATGCTTGTCATTGGCCTTTTTATTAACAAGAAAGAAAGCAAACTTCCGCAAGCCGAAGTTCATACACCCTTGCAGCTTTTGCAAGAATGAAATACTTTTCAAAACATTAAAATTATGATTTACTTGCGTATATGTTGAAAAACCTTGAAGCTATGATGATTTGCAGCTCAATTATTAGATATATATTTTTATCATTTCTATGGGACCTATGGATATAGTCGTCCGATTTTGATGAAATTTAAACCGTAATTCTGAAATACTTACCCAGAAGAGTCGTCGAATAACTAAGAAAAAATTAAAAAACAGCTAAGCTATAATTTTTTTTTCATTTTTTTCCGATTGTTCCTATTAGAGCTATATGATATAGTCGTCTGATTTTGATGAAATCTAAACCGTAATTCTAAAATAATTAACCATTACCATGTCAAAGAACTAAAAAAAAAATGAAAAATAGCAAAGTTATAATTTTTTTTTATTTATTTTTCCGATTGTTCCTATCGGAGCTATATGCTATAGTCGTCCGATCCGTCTCGTTCTGACTTATATTCCGACTATAGACAACTTTTTGGAAAGTTTCATGCAGATAGCTTTAAAGCTGAGAGGTTAGTTTGCGTAGAAACGGATGGACAGACGAACGGACGGACAGACGGACATGGCTAGATCGACTCTCCTAGTGATGCTGATCAAGAATATATATACTTTATAGGGTCGGAGATGTCTCCTTCACTGCGTTGCAAACTTCTGACTGAAATTATAATACCCTCTGCAAGGGTATAAAAACACCAAATTTAATTTTTTTTATTTTTTTTTCCGATTGTTCCTATGGGAGCTATATGGAAATAAATAAAAATATAAAATAAATACCTAACGGTTTTATAATTGTCGCCCAACTCAATGACACCCACGCGATCCAAGTGCAAGAAATTGCAAGTGAAAGTAAAAAGTAAAATTAAAATCAACGACTCATGCGATCCAGTGCAATAAGTGCAAGTGAAAATATAATTAAAAGTGCGGTCAAGAACTGGCACTTGAAAAATTCGAAAATCAAACCATAATATTTCCCAAAACTTTTAACAAAGTGAAGGAAAACTGAAAAAAAAAATTCCTCTTAACAAGTGGAAGAAACCCAAAGTCTGCAACCCAAAATCTAAATAAGTGGAAGAAATCTAAAATCTGCAACCCAAAATCTAAGTGGAAGAAACCCAAAATCTGGAATCCAAAATCTAAAAACCCGAAGTTTGCAACGGGAATTGCAAAAAATTAATCCCTAAAAAGACAACAGCAGCGGCAGCGATAACGGCAGCAGCAGCGACAACGGCAGCGACAGTGGCGGCAGCGACAACAGCAGCGGCAGCGACAACGGCTGCAGCAGTACCAGTGGCGGCAAAAGCCGTCGGCAAAACATAGAACTCTAAGACGAAATAAATATAAGAACATGTGTGTTGGCTTTTTGTCCTAAGTGTTCGCTAATGCAAATATTTCAAAAACAAATTTCGTTGACGCTTAAAAACGAATAAATTTCTAATTTTCCTATGCTAAATTGTGCAAAAATGAAATAAACCAATTATATTTGTTGGAAAATTTTTAGTAATAAAAAATTTGATTTTTGATGCCTAATTTTCGTCACAAAAAATACAAAACACTTTTTTTAATAAAACGTTCTTTTTGATATTTAAATTTTGTTGCAAAAAATAATAGGTGCAAAAATATTTTTTTAACAAACCCTTGATTGAATTTTATGGCACCCACCATATTTTTTTTATACTGACTCATGTATAGAAATAGCGACAACGTCTCATCAGACGAAGAAGTTCTAGAAGAATACAAAAAACTTTTGAAGACAAGAGTAGAAAGGCAGAAATCAGAAGAGAATCAATCTGAAAGAGATTGTCACCCATCGACCAGCAGGGTACCACACATCCGAGACAGTGCTCTTGTCTTTAAAAACGCACGAACCCAGAACACAGAAGAAATGCAGGCTGAACAAATTGCGAGCATGGAAGCTGCCATAGCCTGCGCGCTCCAAAGGCAACAAGAGTTATTAGATGAAAAATTAGCTTAAATAATGGGAGAGTTATGCTCATTAAAGGATAAAACTCCGAAAATTCTGACTTCCCTGGAAATAGAAATAGAACCGGGGAAAGAATGTACCGAACTCCTGGACATGGTAAAATCTGTCCCGGAATTCGACGGGAAGCAGGAAAACTATGTTTCTTGGAGGCAGGCTGCTACTGCAGCATATAGGGTATTTGAGCCATACAAAGGCAGCAGCCGACACTACCAGGCTGTAGGAATACTTAAAAATAAGGTACGGGGCGCGGCAGCGGCTGTATTAGCCTCATTTAACACAGTGTTTAACTTTCATGCCATACTGGCAAAGTTGGATTTTACGTATGCGGACAAAACTCCAGCACACGTAATTAAATAAGAATTAAGTCTATCAAGACAGGGAGAACTGCCCCTTCTTAAATACTATGACGAGATCGAACAAAAGCTAACGCTTCTTACCAACAAAACAATCATGACTCACGACGCAACCGCGGCGGCAGTTTTAAATGAACAGCACAGAAATGACGCTTTACATGCGTTCATATCTGGCTTAAAAAAGTCATTAAAAATAGCCGTTTTTCCGGCGCAACCACGAGACTTACCATCAGCCTTGGCACTGGCTCAAGAAGCTGAGGCAAGTAATGACAGAAGCGCTTTCGCAGCCACCTTCGCCCGCCATAGCGAGGAAAAGATATTTATGCCGAGCAACCAGCGACAAACAGGGTGGAAAAACTATGAACAGAACCAAAGCCAGGGGGCGATAAAAAAGAACCCTCACTTTGTCAGGACCCAAAAGGGAGCAACTAATCAGAGCGGTTCTTTTAAACAAAGACCATATAATAGCGCAGGTCCAAGCCAACCAGCGCCAGAACCAATGGAGGTCGACACCTTCTCCAGGTTGAAATAGCCCACGAATTGGCAAAGGGGGTCGACACGATCCCAACAAAAAATAAACTTCCTGCCGGAAAAAAAAAACCGACGATGAGGAATATGACTTCGTTGCGCAAGCAAGCACCACGGAGATAGAGGACGAGTTAGCTGGAGAAGACTCCTGCAATTTTTTAGAACAAAATCCCTGCTTCCTTACATTACACGTACGGTAGAAGGAAAAGAAATAAAACTATTAATCGACACAGGCACCTCTAAAAATTACATTACTCCACTCCCGGGGCTGAAAGGCATCGTGGGAGCGGACTAACCCTTCACAGTAAAGTCGATCCATGGCTTTACTTAAATAGAAAAAAATGTCTAGTTTCAGTGTTCAACGTAAAAACACCTTTTTTCATTCTTAACGACCTTAAAGATTTTAGCGGCATTATCGGACTTGACTTACTTAAAAAAGTGAATGCGAAGCTCGATTTTACCAAAAATGTTCTGCACATTAGCAATGGAACTGAAAAGATCCAGTTTGCTAAAGCGGAAAACGTTAACTTCATAAAAATCGATGACGAGGACGTTCCTCTGGCAATTAAAGCAACCTAACCGCACCCCATGGGTGTAATTCGTCCATGCAGAGCTTAAACAACTTCTTGTGGACGGCGCAATAAGGCCATTCAAATCCCCATATAATAACCCTACCTGGGTTGTGGACAAAAAAGGAACTGACCAAAATGGGGTTAAAAAGAAGCGATTGGTTATCGACTTTAGGAAACTAAACCAAAAAACCATACACGATAGTTACCCTATCCCTACCATCTCGACAATACTGTCGAATATGGGCGAGTCGAAATTTTTTACAACACTCGACCTCAAGTCAGGCTTTTATCAGATAGAGCTAAGGACAGGGAAAAGACAGCCTTTTCAATCAACAACGGCAAATACGAATTCTGTAGACTGCCATTTAGAATTAAGAATGCCCCGAGCATTTTCCAGAGGGCCATCGACGATGTCCTCCGGGAAGGAATTTCAAAGATATGCTATGTGTATGTCGATGACGTTATAATATTTTCCAAAACAAAAGAGGACCATGTCAGGGACGTGGATTGGGTCTTAACGAAACTCTTAGAGGCGGGCATGAGAGTGTCCCAAGAAAAGTCAAAGTTCTTTAAAAAAAAGCGTCGAATACTTGGGATTCATAGTGTCTGAAACAGGGCTACGAACTTCACCTGAGAAGGTCAAAGCAATAAAACAATTCCCCCCGCCTAGAACGTTATAGGAACTCAGATCTTTCCTGGGACTAGCAAGCTATTATAGGTGCTTCATAAAAAACTTCGCCACTATCGCAAGACCCTTATCTTAAAGGGAGAAAATGGTAAAACTAGCAAATATCAGTCGAGAAAAGTCGACATAGATATGACCAAGGAACAGAGAGAAACGTTTGACAGGCTGAGAGAGATCTTGGCATCAGAAGACGTTCTGCTATCCTACCCGGACTTCAAAAAGCCATTTGACTTGACGACTGATGCGTCAGGCTCAGGATTGGGAGCAGTACTATCACAAGATGGCCGCCCCATATTTATGATATCACGAGCGCTGCGGGACATCGAAAAAAATTTTGCAACCAATGAGCGAGAGCTCCTCGCTATAGTTTGGGCACTGAAAAACCTCCGGAATTACTTGTACGGAGTGAAAGGCTTGCAGATCTTTACCGACCACCAGCCACTTACCTTTGCCGTCTCGGACAAAAACCCTAACGCGAAACTAAAACGCTGGAAGGGGATTATCGACGATCACGGCGCGAAATTAGTTTATAAACCTGGCAAAGAAAACCTTGTGGCAGACGCGCTGTCTTGCCAGAACATAAACGTCTTAGAAGACGAAATAGAATCAGACGTAGCAACCATTCACAGCGAACAATCACTGACATACACCATAGACACGACGGACAACCCAGTAAACTGTTTCCGGAACCAAATAGTTATTGAGGAAGAAAACAGCTTCTCTGTTGACACATTCATCTTGTTTAAGAGCAAGGTGCGACACGTAATAAAAATTTCTAACCAAGAAAATCTGCTTAACATTTTAAAAGATTTAGTTAATGCTGAGGTGGTAAACGCAATGTATTGCTCCCTACCGATCTAGGCATTTATTCAACATCGACTAGTCGAATTGTTCCCCAGCACGTCATTCAAATATACGTAAAGCTTCGTGCAGGACATAACGGATACAACTGAGCAAAGAGAAATTGCCATAGCAGAACACAACAGGGTTAGCAACAGAAACAACTTTGAATTGCAAGACCTGTTCAATGGCAAAATACAAACGCCATCCATCTAAGCAAGTGGTAGCAGAAACACCAATACCCTCCTTTGTGGGGGAAATTCTCCACATCGACATTTTTTCAACAGATAGAACCCTTTTTCTAACATGCATCGATAAATTTTAAAAATTCGCCACGGTTATCGCATCGAGGGCCATAGTGGACGTAAAATCCCCTATACTACATATAAAAAATTTCTTCCCAAAAATCAAAACAATTTATTGTGACAACGAAACAATTAAATCGATACTCATGAATCATCTCAATATCACCATCGCCAACGCCGCGCCTCTACATAGCACCTCAAACGGTCAAGTAGAAATGTTTCATAGCACCCTGGCGGAAATAGCCAGATGCTTGAAAATAGAGGGCAACTTAAGCGATACGACCGAAATAATTCCTTTGGCAACCAACAAATACAACAATTCCATCCACTCGGTAACCAACAAAAAACCCATAGAGATTGTTCACTCAAAACCCGCGGATTTCGAAAGCAGAATTAGTAAGAGGATCCAACAGGCTCAAGAAAAATCCCTTGACCAGCCCAAAAGGGCTATCAAGCTGGTGAAAAAGTTTTCTTAAAGGCAAACAAACGCATAGGAAACAAGCTCTCGCCACTATGTTCGGAAAAATCATTGAAGCAGACCTGGAGACCACGGTCCAAATTGAGGGGAGGGTGGTCCACAAGGACAATCTACGCTAACCATCTTCACAAGATTACTGAACCCCTTTTTCTATTATTTTTATATTTTTCTAGGTTAGGAAAATTCGTCTTAGTTTTTGTACTTACGGCTGTCAAGACGGACGCGACAGTAAAACTTAATGACTACACGAACGCAGACTACATCCCGATAGAAGACAACGAAATTGTCATCTAAGAGTCCTACGGATACCTACAGCACTCAACGAACGTGACGACTTATGAAGACTACGCTGACCAGACGGAAACAATGACGAAGGCATTTACAGACGATCACAGGACACCAGTCATAATGACAGACCTTACAAATATTCGCAAGTTGGTGACTATCTTAAAAATCCACCATAGAGCCGCTAGGAGTATTAACTTAATCGGGACAGCACTAAAAGTTATTGCCGGCACACCCGACCTTAATGATTGGGAGCAAATAAAATTCAATCAAGATCAATTAATTAGAACAGATAAAGACAAAAAGAATTAAATATCAAATTTCAGAAACGTCTAAATGAACTCACAAACTCAATGAATCAAATCCATAAATTCGAAAAATTTTAATGGGCTTAACCCTGCCAAAATTAAACATCGTAAGTCCAGCAATTTTGGATAGTTCCGATATTAGCGAATTCAAGAACAGGCAGCTTATTGACGTTAGTTTGATAGAATTATTAGAGGTATCTAGTATTAGTGTTTTTCAAAATTCTGAAATTCTACATTTTCTCATTAAACTCCCTAGCCCTAAATTAATATGTAAGAAGATAACAGTCTATCCAGTTCAGCACCAGAAAAAAATCCTGGACTTTGAAGATGTTAACCTTGTCGCCGAATGCCCAGCGCGAAACCTTAACATCGGTCATTGCAAAACGACGGTCAGCGCCACCTTCTGCAGGGAGCTATAAAATGGCACCTGCGCCCAGCAAAAAGCTTCTGGGGCTATGGCGCACTGCTCCACGCTCCCAGGTCACCTGGATCCGGTTACCATTGCGGATCATGGCAGAGAAAAAAATATCCGGAACCTACCTGGTAACCTATTCTGACAAGGTAGCCCTTAACGGAACTTGGTTCGTAAATCAATTGGGAAGTTCAATGAGAAAACCTGCTGTGTTGGCCATAGCCATAGTCAACATCACGGCACACCAGAACCGGCTGAGTCTTCCATTTCTTCACGAGCTGAGTCTCAGCAATCTCCACCACATCGGGACCCTCAGAGAAGAACTTACACTGGGGTCCTTCCTCAGCAACTCCTTTGCCCTACCTGCTACCTTCTTTCTGTGTTCCACCATTTGGCTCGGCTATCGCAATCTAAGGACCAGAAGTCACACCAAACCAAGAACTGACAACGATGTGGAACGAGCGGGTCCCCGGGACGTCGACCACTTGAAGGTGGAGAAGTTAACACTGGCAGTTCCCAAGAGAAAAAACGGCCGAGTTGCAGACCATATCCGGTGGCCTGCACGGGCAGCGAAGAAACCGCTGACCGCGCGTTCCGGGTGCAAGTGCCCGGAGTCAGACCAGAGCACTCGCGAAGCGAGTGATCGCTACGGGTAGGGACAAAACGCTGACCCGGCACCTTGGCGACAGCGCTGCAGCCAGGCAAAGGCCTCAAGCTGCAGTTGGATAGTTTCTTTAGTATAGTCAAAACTTGTACTCCAGAGAATTAACTCTCGATAAAATACCTATGCCCTTACGGGCGTATGGAAATAAATATAAATATAAAAAAAATACCTAACGGTTTTATAATTTACATGTTGCTTGCCTGGATTCAAGTAGGTTGCCAATCCATTTGCTTGTAGTTACATTTATGTTCCTTCTGGACAGGGCAGCTCGAAACTTATCATGTGATGCGTTGTCGAAGGCTCCCTTTATGTCTAGAAAGGCACAGATAACTATTTCTTTGCTGTCAATTGCCCCTTCTAGGGTGCGACATAGTTGATAAAGTGTGTGGGGGCCAGAATTTATTGGAAAATTAATTTCAATGAAATTAGCGAAATGTATTTTGCCCTTCAAATTTGTATATTCCTCGAGTCACAAGTAGTGTATACCGCTGACATGATCGAATAGCACTCTCTCTTTCTCTCAGAACAGTTGCGTGCGTAGGCAGAGAATAAGCAAAAGAAGTTTAGGAAAACTCCATTGAAGTTTGGCAACGATGCGTTAAGCAGGCAGACGAGCGTCAGCTAGTCGCACCGTTCTCTCGTGTTGACGGAGTCGCATAGCGCGATCTCCCTCGCGCGTCAGCGAAAGCGCGTAGGAGCCAGAAACGAGAACAAAAATCTGGAAGGATTCCGTTATTTGAAGTTTCGCAACCTCGCTTAGTGCAGACAACAGCGCGTGCCAGAATTTTCGTTCACTTGATTTCAAATCGAAAAACAGTACACACGTCTACGCTGCGAGCGCAATTTTGAAAGTGAATAAAAATTGTAAAGCCACGTGTAACTAGTGAAAAGTGTTTTATACCGGCGAGACAGCCAATATTGAGTTATAGTGCATTTTATTAAAAAAAAAACTACAGAAGGTAATTGTGAATACGATAGGCAGGTCTGAAAGTGATAGTGTTATTTTGTTGCATTATCAACATTACATATGTGTGGCCAAGAATAACAGCCGTCTACAAACTATACACTGCGCTGAGACCGCTGCGCACAGCACGCCACTCGCGGCCACCATGATCTAGGATCACCCCAATCTTATGGAAGGCGTTGAGGCAGTCATCTGACTGCAGCTTCATAACCTCACCAGCACGCGCCACGCGCGGCAAGAATAAAGTATAACTGACGAAACCCAGGATTTAGCAAGTTGCCCAAGGAGGATATTTTCTTCGAGCAGTCTCTGGACTAAGGATTACTGGGAGATGTTGTAAATTTAAAAATGTGACGAACAGTCGAGTTTCTCTTTTCATTTGTAAATATAGTTTAGATTTGTTTTTAATAACTCTTGTATTAAAGGTTTTTGATCATAGCCGTTTATTTAGGATCCATTTATACGAGATAAATTATGTTATAAACCCCAGCCGTGCAAATCACACACATGCTCAGCCCACTGTAAAAACCAATTTTTCTGATAACTTTACATAATGTAGGTTGCTGCAGCACCTTCGATGGGCCCAACGAAACTGCGTCAACGGATATTCGTAAGTGAACGAAAACCTTATATCGCATTTCATGAATATAATATTTTTGGGGATTTGATTGTGTGTCGTTTAATCGGATAGGCTTGAACGTGTATATATATATGTATACATAATTTACTTTGTATTATTATCTGCTATTGAATAATGATAAGGTTAAGGAAAAATATCCCGTTAATAACTGATCGTCTATAAGTTAAAGCATATAGAATGAAACGCACCGGACGCGTATATGTGAATATTTTGTTTGATAATAAGTAATTTGAATTTAAAAATGAAAATGTTTGATTAATTTGGACCACATAAGTCCGTTTTTGAAATACAATGCTGCTGTTACATGAATTAAGTTCGTGAATTTATAAATAAAATCAAATAAGGGATAACCGCCAAATTTCTTACGTGTTATCAAGGTATGGAGGGTACAGATCGGGAAGTGAATATCACCTAGCTACCCCGAACTCTTGATTAATCTTGATCTACTTAGTCTTCATCGTCCGTCCGCTTATCAAAAAGTCTGTTTACATCCCTATTTGTTTGGAACCTGTTAGATTACCGCTTAGTGCACTTAAAACTTTTTTTGTTTTGTGTGACAGTGTTTATCATATAGAGGACGAGGAAAGAACCACCCCCCATCCGGTTTAGTACCGAGCAATGCTAGAAGTGCACGACTCCGACTCTTCTATACACTAGATGGAATATTTTCCGAACATCTGGTGCTGCCTAAATAATAACGGCACGCCAACGCGCGGCATGCTGTACACGACACAAATAAGAAAATGGCACCCAAACGTGGGGCAACCAGAAGCTTAATGTTAAACAAAAAGTATTTGGGGAATTCCATTTCCAAGTACAAAAACCCTAGGAACCGAAACCACCGAGATATCTGTGTATTTCAAAGTGCAGGACGCTAGGAGAAGCTTTTGCTGCACGGTATTTTTTTATTTATTATTTTTTTGCTATTTTTTTTTTTTTTTTTTTGTAGATTCAGCCTAAGCTTAGTTTCATTTCTCAGTTGTTTGAGGCATACTATAAATTTGTTGTTTGGAGACGCGGCCGCCGTGAATTATGGTAAATAGAACTAGGTCTCTAGGAGTCGCGATTGTATTTCGAGTTCTTACGGAATAGTCGACCAGAACCAACCGTTACTTTATACCTCGTTTTCAGCAATTTTTCGTTAAACTAGTTTCAAAAGCTGATAGTCTATGCTAGGAAATGCAGAGTATTGGAGAGACTTCGATCTCTGACCAGTGTAGGAAACGTCACTTGAGAGGCAAGAATACAAAAGAATTTTGATTTAATTGATTTAATTTGACAAGTGATCCAGATATAATTAGGAGTATTTTATGTAACAAGCAAGCAGTTGTAAAAACAAACACGGACCAGAGTAAATCAATACTTTTGTAGCCAATTAAAAAAAAAAAAAAAAATTGTCGAAAATGTCTGTACGTCACAGAAATCTCGATTTATCACTCGCGGTGGACGCTGAGATAACATCCTGTACAATTTGTACACAACCATTGATCGCGAACGATTTAACAGCATCTACGCCGTGTGGTCATACATTCCACCACCAGTGTATCAGAGATTATGTGCTTGAGTCGAGTGGATGCCCAGTTTGCAATCGTGAGTGCACGGTGCAACAATTATCTTTGTCAAACAACAACCTGTTAGCGGAATTGTCAGCTGCTGATAGAAGGACAGGAGAAGTTAATGCGGCAAACAATATTTTACCGGCCGGCAGAAACGCAGGTAGAGGTAGAGCAGGCGGTAGAAGAGGTAGAAATGCAGGACATCAGAGAGGTACAGCACCACGTGCTGGAATGACACTTAGGTCGAACCGAAACCAGCTAGAGGATCGCCATGAGCGAAGTTTAGACACAGACTCAGTGGTAGATGTTTCTAGAGCGGAAAATTTGGAGGATATAGAGAGAGTAGTTCGCACTGCTATGCAAGCGCAGCAGCAAAGCTTTAGGCAAGAACTGTTTGAGCTAATTAGAAGGCAAATAGCGAGTCTACAGATTGGCAGTTCAGTTCAAACTCCGAATAGGAGGATAACCGATAATCAAGAACGACCAGCGAAAGTAAATTCTACAGGAACTGTGTATCAGGATATTCGTCTGAATACTCAGCGTGTCGATAGGTCAATTTCTTCGATTCAGCCAGACAAGGTGCCGAATATTATTCAGAGCTGGCACATCAAGTTTGATGGATCCAAGTAAGGTTTACAAGCTGAGGAATTTCTTTATCGAGTGCAAGCATTAGCTAGACATAATTTAAATGGAGATCGTCAACTGTGCGATAATTTGCATTTATTTTTCGTCGGCAAGGCTAGTGAATGGTAGGGAGTTCCGTAATAAGTTTAAAGAGAGTATCGATATGGATATTTGGGAATCAATAAATAGCAGACGTCAAGCAGATAAAGAGCCATTTGAAGAATATCAATTTCGAGTGGAAAAGCTTGTTGCTCGTTTGAGTAACCCAATCTCAGAAGAATCCTTGGTTTGACTTCTTATACGGCATTCTAAGCCTTCTCTTTAGTATGAACTTATGCATTTACGCATAAACACTTTAGCTAGTCTTAGAGAAGAAACTGGACTCACGAGCAGTTTTGCAAGCAATTTAAAGCTCAACCAGCGAAGAGTAAGTCTTCAGCAACGCTCGTTTGTCTCTCAGATAGAACAAGATGTTAGCGTTAGCGAATCGGCTGAAATAGCAGCGATACGCAAGTAATTTAAATGTTGGAATTGTGAGCAACTTGGACATCGTTTTGACGGTTGTCTTGAAGTTCGCACTATCTTTTGCTTTGGATGTGGGGCAAAGAACACATACAAGCCCAAATGCCAAAAGTGCAACCCTTCGGAAAACTATCTAATGGATGCGCCGGTCAAAAACCACGCGTCGTATCCGAGGCAGTAAAATCCGATAGTGGTACCCAGACAGAACAATATATAGAATTAAGCACGGATATTTCTAAAAAACAAACGGACAGAATATTACCAGCTATCGTCGAATACCCCCAGCCATATCATGTTAGAATAGCGAAGTACGCAGCAGCAAGAAAACGAATCTTTGGAGACGTTAGCTCTTGCAATTTTATTGAGAAAACCAGACGTTCAACCAGTCGGATGCGCAGTTTCTGGAAAAAGGTTCTAGGAAGCCGAAAGAAACTTATCTCCGCAATTTTTATGAACTCTGACAATCGACTTTATACTGATATAAGCATAGCTAATCATCAATATGTAGCCTTATTGGACTCAGGTGCGTCCATAAGTTGTATAGGTGGTACAGCAGCTAAAGAATTAGGCCAACATCCAAAAGTGAGTAAGTGCTCAGGCAGAATTCGAACGGCAAACGACGCCGAATGTTTAGTTACAGGAAAACTAAAAGTTGAAATCAGTTATCGCGAGCTTACCAAGCCAGTAGAGTTCTTTATAATCCCAGACCTCAAACAAGATGTTTATCTTGGGATTGATTTTTGGCGTGACTTCGGTTTACTCAACAAAATAGTCGATGACAAACAAGCCGTCTTGGAGTTAGACGTAGGCCGAGAAGACGACGTTTTGGATATGCCAAACGTGCATTTACTGTCAGCAGGACAAAAAGAAAAACTAGATGCAGTTATAACTAAGTTACTTTATTACGAAAAGGATGGTCTTGGTAGAACTCATTTAATGGAGCATGTTATCGATGTAGCTGACGCGAAACCAGTTAAGCAACGCCACTGGCCAATCTCGCCAGCCAAAGCGAATCTGATGTTTTCTGAATTAAAAAATATAATAGCGTTAGGCGTGATTGAAGAATCTAAAAGTCCATGGAGCAGCAACTGTGTTCTCGTCAAGAAAAGAACAAAAATTCGCTTATGTCTCGATTCGAGAGAGGTGAATAAGTTAACTGTAAAATACGCTTATCCACTACCTTATATAGACGGGATATTAAGTCGACTACCTCCTGCACGCTTCATCACTGGTCTTGATATGAAACACGCTTTCTGGCAAATACCACTTGAGGAGAAGTCCAGACAATATACAGCTTTTACTATACCGAACAGGCCTCTGTACCAGTACAAGGTGATGCCTTTTGGTCTTTGTAATGCAGCTAGAACCTTGTGTAGACTAATGGATGTAGTTATACCTGCTAAGTTGCGTACTAGAGTGTTCGTATACTTAGACGACCTTTGGATTTTGTCAGATGATTTCGAGTCGCATATGGAACTTTTAGAAGAAGTCGCTTCGTACCTTCGCAGCGCAAATATTACAATCAACATAGTCAAGAACTTCTCTGTATGACTGAAATTAAGTATCTAGGTTTTGTCATAGGACATGGTGAACTGAAAGTTGACCCAGGCAAAGTAAGCGCGATTGAACAATTCCCAATACCAACCACCGTCAAACAGTTACGTAGATTTCTAGGTTTAGCGGGCTGGTACAGGCGTTTTGTGGATAACTATGCCACGATAGCCGTTCCTTTGACAGACCTGTTGAAGAAAAACAAAGTTCTTACTTGGTCTAAAGAAGCAGATGAGGCGTTTACTCAGCTAAAAGCCAAATTAATTTCATCTCCAGTTTTAAGAACTCCGGATTTCAAGAAGCCATTTATATTACTTTGTGATGCTAGCTTATACGGTCTAGGTTGCGTTTTAGCTCAAGAAAACGAAGATGGAGTCGAATTGCCTATAGCATATATGTCGGAAAAACTAACGAAGCCGCAGCGAAATTACCCAGTCAGTGAATTAGAGTACTTAGCAGTTATAAAGGGCATTAGCAAGTTCAGAGCGTATATCGATACGCAAGTAATTTAAATGTTGGAATTGTGAGCAACTTGGACATCGTTTTGACGGTTGTCTTGAAGTTCGCACTATCTTTTGCTTTGGATGTGGGGCAAAGAACACATACAAGCCCAAATGCCAAAAGTGCAACCCTTCGGAAAACTATCTAATGGATGCGCCGGTCAAAAACCACGCGTCGTATCCGAGGCAGTAAAATCCGTTAGTGGTACCCAGACAGAACAATATATAGAATTAAGCACGGATATTTCTAATAAACAACCGGACAGAATATTACCAGCTATCGTCGAATACCCCCAGCCATATCATGTTAGAATAGCGAAATACGCAGCAGCAAGAAAACGAATCTTTGGAGACGTTAGCTCTTGCAATTTTATTGAGAAAACCAGACGTTCAACCAGTCGGATGCGCAGTTTCTGGAAAAAGGTTCTAGGAAGCCGAAAGAAACTAATCTCCGCAATTTTTATGAACTCTGACAATCGACTTTATACTGATATAAGCATAGCTAATCATCAATATGTAGCCTTATTGGACTCAGGTGCGTCCATAAGTTGTATAGGTGGTACAGCAGCTAAAGAATTAGGCCAACATCCAAAAGTGAGTAAGTGTTCAGGCAGAATTCGAACGGCAAACGACGCCGAATGTTCAGTTACAGGAAAACTAAAAGTTGAAATCAGTTATCGCGAGCTTACTAAGCCAGTAGAGTTCTTTATAATCCCAGACCTCAAACAAGATGTTTATCTTGGGATTGATTTTTGGCGTGACTTCGGTTTACTCAACAAAATAGTCGATGACAAACAAGCCGTCTTGGAGTTTGTCGTAGGCCGAGAAGACGACGTTTTGGATATGCCAAACGTGCATTTACTGTCAGCAGGACAAAAAGAAAAACTAGATGCAGTTATAACTAAGTTACTTTATTACGAAAAGGATGGTCTTAGTAGAACTCATTTAATGGAGCATGTTATCGATGTAGCTGACGCGAAACCAGTTAAGCAACGCCACTGGCCAATCTCGCCAGCCAAAGAGAATCTGATGTTTTCTGAATTAAAAAATATAATAGCGTTAGGCGTGATTGAAGAATCTAAAAGTCCATGGAGCAGCAGCTGTGTTCTCGTCAAGAAAAGAACAAAAATTCGCTTATGTCTCGATTCGAGAGAGGTGAATAAGTTAACTGTAAAATACGCTTATCCACTACCTTATATAGACGGGATATTAAGTCGACTACTTCCTGCACGCTTCATCACTGGTCTTGATATGAAACACGCTTTCTGGCAAATACCACTTGAGGAGAAGTCCAGACAATATACAGCTTTTACTATACCGAACAGGCCTCTGTACCAGTACAAGGTGATGCCTTTTGGTCTTTGTAATGCAGCTCAAACCTTGTGTAGACTAATGGATGTAGTTATACCTGCTAAGTTGCGTACTAGAGTGTTCGTATACTTAGACGACCTTTTGGTTTTGTCAGATGATTTCGAGTCGCATATGGAACTTTTAGAAGAAGTCGCTTCGTACCTTCGCAGCGCAAATATTACAATCAACATAGTCAAGAACTTCTCTGTATGACTGAAATTAAGTATCTAGGTTTTGTCATAGGACATGGTGAACTGAAAGTTGACCCAGGCAAAGTAAGCGCGATTGAACAATTCCCAATACCAACCACCGTCAAACAGTTACGTAGATTTCTAGGTTTAGCGGGCTGGTACAGGCGTTTTGTGGATAACTATGCCACGATAGCCGTTCCTTTGACAGACCTGTTGAAGAAAAACAAAGTTCTTACTTGGTCTAAAGAAGCAGATGAGGCGTTTACTCAGCTAAAAGCCAAATTAATTTCATCTCCAGTTTTAAGAACTCCGGATTTCAAGAAGCCATTTATATTACTTTGTGATGCTAGCTTATACGGTCTAGGTTGCGTTTTAGCTCAAGAAAACGAAGATGGAGTCGAATTGCCTATAGCATATATGTCGGAAAAACTAACGAAGCCGCAGCGAAATTACCCAGTCAGTGAATTAGAGTACTTAGCAGTTATAAAGGGCATTAGCAAGTTCAGAGCGTATATCGAAGGACAAGATTTTTTGTGTGATTACTGATCATTCAGCATTGCAATAGCTGATGAGACAGAAAGACCTGACAGGACGTTTAGTAAGATGGTCGATTCGTCTGCAGGGTTTCTCGTTCACGATCAAGCATCGCAGTGGATCTCAAAATGTGGTTGCGGACGCATTGTCGCGTCGCGAAGAGGAATTAATTTCTGAGATAAATGATGAAGGACCTCTGATTGATCTGGCTTCAAAGGAGTTTCAGTCAGAACAGGATAATGAAATAAGGAAACAAATTCAAAGTAACCAATCACGCCTTCCTGATCTCAGGGTCGTGGATGATTTTGTGTATAAAAGGACCGAACCAGCCAAGGGAAATTTATTGCAGAACGAGGAGTCATGGAAACTCTGGGTTCCCATGAACCTTGTAGGCGAATTTTTAGCCCGAGCACATAACGCACCCGATGCTGCACATATCGGCATGAGCAAGATGATCGATAAGATCAGACGGTAACGCAAATAAGCAATTATGTGTCAGAATGTTCCGTTTGCAAGTCAACAAAGAGCCCAAACCGAGTTCTTAGACCACCCATGGGCAGACCAGTAAATTTTGATCGACCTTTTCAGAAGCTCTATATGGATCTTCTTGGTCCATATCCGAGGTCCAAGAAAGGAAATATAGGTCTACTAATAGTCCTCGATCATAATACAAAGTTTCATTTCTTGCAGCCGTTACGGAAATTTACTTCTGAGAGAATTTGTGAATATTTGGAAAAGCACGTATTTTATACTTTCGGAGCACCAGAATACATACTGACAGATAATGGCTCTCAGTTTAAATCAGGTTATTTTAGAGCATTTCTTAATCGATTTGGTGTAAAACACGTTTGTACAGCTATCTTTTCGCCACAAGCCAACGCGAGTGAGCGAGTAAATAGATCCGTTTTAGAAGCAATTAGAGCATACGTAGGCGAGTTGGGATTCAAACATCGACGCGATAAGCGCTTCGTTAAGATCGAGCATACATAGGAGTACAGGATTTTCTCCGTATTTACTTTGTTTTGGACAGAATATGATAATCAACGGGCGGGACAATGAGTTGCTTAGGAATTTAAGCGCATTGACCGACAATGTGGCATTAAAATCTGCCGACATCTCATTCAGCAAATGCTAGGGTATATAATTTGCGGAGTCGATCGGTACATCTGAAAGTTTCGCTCAAAGCAATGCGGGGAAAAAGTTCAATAGCAAGCTAGCCCCTGTTTTCATAAAAGCATCCGTTACAAAGAAGATCAGCCCGACTTATTATGAGTTAGAGAATGAAGCCAAGAAATCATTAGGCGTATATCATTTAAAAGACATAAGGACGTGATATATTCAAGAGATAATGCACAATGCCCTTTTTCAGTTAACCCCTCGGCGAGATGTTACTCTGGCTGAGTTAACTGTGGTTGTGGGGGCCAGAATTTATAGGAAAATTAATTTCAATGAATTTAGCGAAATGTATTTTGCCCTTCAAATTCGTATATCCCTCGAGTCACAAGTAGTGTATATCGCTGACATGATCGAATAGCGCTCTCTCTTTCTCTCAGAACAGTTGCGTGCGTAGGCAGAGAATAAGCGAAAGAAGTTTGGGAAAATTTTATTGAAGTTGGCAACGTTGCGTTAAGCAGGCAGACGAGCGTCAGCTAGTCGCATCGTTCTCTCGTGTTGACGGAGTCGCATAGCGTGATCTCTCTCGCGCGTCAGCGAAAGCGCGTAGGAGCCAGAAACGAGAACAAAAACCTGGAAGGATTCGCAACCTCGCTTAGTGCAGACAACAGCGCGTGCCAGAATTTTCGTTCACTTCATTTCAAATCGTAAAACAGTGAATAAAAATTTTAACGCCACGTGTAACTAGTGAAAAGTGTTTTATACCGGCGAGACAGCCAATATTGAGTTATAGTGCATTTTATTAAAAAAAAAAAGAAGAAGGTAATTGTGAATACGATAGGCAGGTCAGAAAGTGATGGTGTTATTTTGTTGCATTATCAACATTACATATGTGTGGCCAAAAATAACAGCCGTCTACAAACTATAAACTGCGCTGAGACCGCTGCGCACAGCACGCCACTCGCGGCCACCATGATCTAGGATCACCCCAATCTTATGGAAGGCGTTGAGGCAGTCATCTGACTGCAGCTTCATAACCTCACCAGCACGCGCCACGCGCGGCAAGAATAAAGTATAACTGACGAAACCCAGGATTTAGCAAGTTGCCCAAGGAGGATATTTTCTTCGATCAGTCTCTGGACTAAGGATTACTGGGAGATGTTGTAAATTTAAAAATGTGACGAACAGTCGAGTTTCTCTTTTCTTTTGTAAATATAGTTTAGATTTGTTTTTAATAACTCTTGTATTTTAGGTTTTTGATCATAGCCGTTTATTTAGGATCCATTTATACGAGATAAATTATGTTAAAAACCACCGCCGTGCAAATCACACACATGCTCAGCCCACTGTAAAAACCAATTTTTCTGATAACTTTACATAATGTAGGTTGCTGCAGCACCTTCGATGGGCCCAACGAAACTGCGTCAACGGATATTCGTAAGTGAACGAAAACCTTATATCGCATTTCATGAATAAAATATTTTTGGGGATTTGATTGTGTGTCGTTTAATCGGATAGGCTTGAACGTGTATATATATATGTATACATAATTTACTTTGTATTATTATCTGCTATTGAATAATGATAAGGTTAAGGAAAAATATCCCGTTAATAACTAATCATCTATAAGTTAAAGCATATAGAATGAAACGCACCGGACGCGTATATGTGAATATTTTGTTTGATAATACGTAATTTGAATTTAAAAATGAAAATGTTTGATTAATTTGGACCACATAAGTCCGTGTTTGAAATACAATGCTGCTGTTACATGAATTAAGTTCGTGAATTTATAAATAAATCAAATAAGGGATAACCGCCAAATTTCTCACGTGTTATCAAGGTATGGAGGGTACCGATCGGGAAGTGAATATCACCTAGCTACCCCGAACTCTTGATTAATCTTGATCTACTTAGTCTTCATCGTCCGTCCGCTTATCAAAAAGTCTGTTTACATCCCTATTGTTTGGAACCTGTTAGATTACCGCTTAGTGCACTTAAAACTTTTTTTGTTTTGTGTGACAGTGTTTATCATATAGAGGACGAGGAAAGAACCACCCCCCATCCGGCAAGTTTAGTACCGAGCAATGCTAGAAGTGCACGACTCCGACTCTTCTATACACTAGATGGAATATTTTCCGAACATCTGGTGCTGCCTAAATAATAACGGCACGCCAACGCGCGGCATGCTGTACACGACACAAATAAGAAAATGGCGCCCAAACGTGGGGCAACCAGAAGCTTAATGTTAAACAAAAAGTATTTGGGGAATTCCATTTCCAAGTACAAAAACCCTAGGAACCGAAACCACCGAGATATCTGTGTATTTCAAAGTGCAGGACGCTAGGAGAAGCTTTTGCTGCACGGTATTGCTTTGCTATTTTTTTTTTTTTTTTTTTGGTAGATTCAGCCTAAGCTTAGTTTCATTTCTCAGTTGTTTGAGGCATACTATAAATTTGTTGTTTGGAGACGCGGCCGCCTTGAATTATGGTAAGAGAACTAGGTCTCTAGGATTCGCGATTGTATTTCGAGTTCTTACGGAATAGTCGACCAGAACCAACCGTTACTTTATACCTCGTTTTCAGCAATTTTTCGTTAAACTAGTTTCAAAAGCTGATAGTCTATGCTAGGAAATGCAGAGTATTGGAGAGACTTCGATCTCTGACCAGTGTAGGAAACGTCACTTGAGAGGCAAGAATACAAAAGAATTTTGATTTAATTGATTTAATTTGACAAGTGATCCAGATATAATTAGGAGTATTTTATGAAACAAGCAAGCAGTTGTAAAAACAAACACGAACCAGAGTAAATCAATACTTTTGTAGCCAATTAAAAAAAAAAAAAAAAAATTGTCGAAAATGTCTGTACGTCACAGAAATCTCGATTTATCACTCGCGGTGGACGCTGAGATAACATCCTGTACAATTTGTACACAACCATTGATCGCGAACGATTTAACAGCATCTACGCCGTGTGGTCATACATTCCACCACCAGTGTATCAGAGATTATGTGCTTGAGTCGAGTGGATGCCCAGTTTGCAATCGTGAGTGCACGGTGCAACAATTATCTTTGTCAAACAACAACCTGTTAGCGGAATTGTCAGCTGCTGATAGAAGGACAGGAGAAGTTAATGCGGCAAACAATATTTTACCGGCCGGCAGAAACGCAGGTAGAGGTAGAGCAGGCGGTAGAAGAGGTAGAAATGCAGGACATCAGAGAGGTACAGCACCACGTGCTGGAATGACACTTAGGTCGAACCGAAACCAGCTAGAGGATCGCCATGAGCGAAGTTTAGACACAGACTCAGTGGTAGATGTTTCTAGAGCGGAAAATTTGGAGGATATAGAGAGAGTAGTTCGCACTGCTATGCAAGCGCAGCAGCAAAGCTTTAGGCAAGAACTGTTTGAGCTAATTAGAAGGCAAATAGCGAGTCTACAGATTGGCAGTTCAGTTCAAACTCCGAATAGGAGGATGACCGATAATCAAGAACGACCAGCGAAAGTAAATTCTACAGGAACTGTGTATCAGGATATTCGTCTGAATACTCAGCGTGTCGATAGGTCAATTTCTTCGATTCAGCCAGACAAGGTGCCGAATATTATTCAGAGCTGGCACATCAAGTTTGATGGATCCAAGTAAGGTTTACAAGCTGAGGAATTTCTTTATCGAGTGCAAGCATTAGCTAGACATAATTTAAATGGAGATCGTCAACTGTGCGATAATTTGCATTTATTTTTCGTCGGCAAGGCTAGTGAATGGTAGGGAGTTCCGTAATAAGTTTAAAGAGAGTATCGATATGGATATTTGGGAATCAATAAATAGCAGACGTCAAGCAGATAAAGAGCCATTTGAAGAATATCAATTTCGAGTGGAAAAGCTTGTTGCTCGTTTGAGTAACCCAATCTCAGAAGAATCCTTGGTTTGACTTCTTATACGGCATTCTAAGCCTTCTCTTTAGTATGAACTTATGCATTTACGCATAAACACTTAGCTAGTCTTAGAGAAGAAACTGGACTCACGAGCAGTTTTGCAAGCAATTTAAAGCTCAACCAGCGAAGAGTAAGTCTTCAGCAACGCTCGTTTGTCTCTCAGATAGAACAAGATGTTAGCGTTAGCGAATCGGCTGAAATAGCAGCGATACGCAAGTAATTTAAATGTTGGAATTGTGAGCAACTTGGACATCGTTTTGACGGTTGTCTTGAAGTTCGCACTATCTTTTGCTTGGATGTGGGGCAAAGAACACATACAAGCCCAAATGCCAAAAGTGCAACCCTTCGGAAAACTATCTAATGGATGCGCCGGTCAAAAACCACGCGTCGTATCCGAGGCAGTAAAATCCGATAGTGGTACCCAGACAGAACAATATATAGAATTAAGCACGGATATTTCTAAAAAACAACCGGACAGAATATTACCAGCTATCGTCGAATATCATGTTAGAATAGCGAAGTACGCAGCAGCAAGAAAACGAATCTTTGGAGACGTTAGCTCTTGCAATTTATTGAGAAAACCAGACGTTCAACCAGTCGGATGCGCAGTTTCTGGAAAAAAGGTTCTAGGAAGCCGAAAGAAACTTATCTCCGCAATTTTTATGAACTCTGACAATCGACTTTATACTGATATAAGCATAGCTAATCATCAATATGTAGCCTTATTGGACTCAGGTGCGTCCATAAGTTGTATAGGTGGTACAGCAGCTAAAGAATTAGGCCAACATCCAAAAGTGAGTAAGTGCTCAGGCAGAATTCGAACGGCAAACGACGCCGAATGTTTAGTTACAGGAAACTAAAAGTTGAAATCAGTTATCGCGAGCTTACCAAGCCAGTAGAGTTCTTTATAATCCCAGACCTCAAACAAGATGTTTATCTTGGGATTGATTTTTGGCGTGACTTCGGTTTACTCAACAAAATAGTCGATGACAAACAAGCCGTCTTGGAGTTAGACGTAGGCCGAGAAGACGACGTTTTGGATATGCCAAACGTGCATTTACTGTCAGCAGGACAAAAAGAAAAACTAGATGCAGTTATAACTAAGTTACTTTATTACGAAAAGGATGGTCTTGGTAGAACTCATTTAATGGAGCATGTTATCGATGTAGCTGACGCGAACCAGTTAAGCAACGCCACTGGCCAATCTCGCCAGCCAAAGCGAATCTGATGTTTTCTGAATTAAAAAATATAATAGCGTTAGGCGTGATTGAAGAATCTAAAGTCCATGGAGCAGCAACTGTGTTCTCGTCAAGAAAAGAACAAAAATTCGCTTATGTCTCGATTCGAGAGAGGTGAATAAGTTAACTGTAAAATACGCTTATCCACTACCTTATATAGACGGGATATTAGTCGACTACCTCCTGCACGCTTCATCACTGGTCTTGATATGAAACACGCTTTCTGGCAAATACCACTTGAGGAGAAGTCCAGACAATATACAGCTTTTACTATACCGAACAAGCCTCTGTACCAGTACAAGGTGATGCCTTTTGGTCTTTGTAATGCAGCTAGAACCTTGTGTAGACTAATGGATGTAGTTATACCTGCTAAGTTGCGTACTAGAGTGTTCGTATACTTAGACGACCTTTTGATTTTGTCAGATGATTTCGAGTCGCATATGGAACTTTTAGAAGAAGTCGCTTCGTACCTTCGCAGCGCAAATATTACAATCAACATAGTCAAGAACTTCTCTGTATGACTGAAATTAAGTATCTAGGTTTTGTCATAGGACATGGTGAACTGAAAGTTGACCCAGGCAAAGTAAGCGCGATTGAACAATTCCCAATACCAACCACCGTCAAACAGTTACGTAGATTTCTAGGTTTAGCGGGCTGGTACAGGCGTTTTGTGGATAACTATGCCACGATAGCCGTTCCTTTGACAGACCTGTTGAAGAAAAACAAAGTTCTTACTTGGTCTAAGAAGCAGATGAGGCGTTTACTCAGCTAAAAGCCAAATTAATTTCATCTCCAGTTTTAATAACTCCGGATTTCAAGAAGCCATTTATATTACTTGTGATGCTAGCTTATACGGTCTAGGTTGCGTTTTAGCTCAGAAAACGAAGATGGAGTCGAATTGCCTATAGCATATATGTCGGAAAAACTAACGAAGCCGCAGCGAAATTACCCAGTCAGTGAATTAGAGTACTTAGCAGTTATAAAGGGCATTAGCAAGTTCAGAGCGTATATCGATACGCAAGTAATTTAAATGTTGGAATTGTGAGCAACTTGGACATCGTTTTGACGGTTGTCTTGAAGTTCGCACTATCTTTGCTTTGGATGTGGGGCAAAGAACACATACAAGCCCAAATGCCAAAAGTGCAACCCTTCGGAAAACTATCTAATGGATGCGCCGGTCAAAACCACGCGTCGTATCCGAGCAATAAAATCCGATAGTGGTACCCAGACAGAACAATATATAGAATTAAGCACGGATATTTCTAATAAACAACCGGACAGAATATTACCAGCTATCGTCGAATACCCCCAGCCATATCATGTTAGAATAGCGAAATACGCAGCAGCAAGAAAACGAATCTTTGGAGACGTTAGCTCTTGCAATTTTATTGAGAAAACCAGACGTTCAACCAGTCGGATGCGCAGTTTCTGGAAAAAGGTTCTAGGAAGAGCCGAAAGAAACTAATCTCCGCAATTTTTATGAACTCTGACAATCGACTTTATACTGATATAAGCATAGCTAATCATCAATATGTAGCCTTATTGGACTCAGGTGCGTCCATAAGTTGTATAGGTGGTACAGCAGCTAAAGAATTAGGCCAACATCCAAAGTGAGTAAGTGTTCAGGCAGAATTCGAACGGCAAACGACGCCGAATGTTCAGTTACAGGAAAACTAAAAGTTGAAATCAGTTATCGCGAGCTTACTAAGCCAGTAGAGTTCTTTATAATCCCAGACCTCAAACAAGATGTTTATCTTGGGATTGATTTTTGGCGTGACTTCGGTTTACTCAACAAAATAGTCGATGACAAACAAGCCGTCTTGGAGTTTGTCGTAGGCCGAGAAGACGACGTTTTGGATATGCCAAACGTGCATTTACTGTCAGCAGGACAAAAAGAAAAACTAGATGCAGTTATAACTAAGTTACTTTATTACGAAAAGGATGGTCTTAGTAGAACTCATTTAATGGAGCATGTTATCGATGTAGCTGACGCGAAACCAGTTAAGCAACGCCACTGGCCAATCTCGCCAGCCAAAGAGAATCTGATGTTTTCTGAATTAAAAAATATAATAGCGTTAGGCGTGATTGAAGAATCTAAAAGTCCATGGAGCAGCAGCTGTGTTCTCGTCAAGAAAAGAACAAAAATTCGCTTATGTCTCGATTCGAGAGAGGTGAATAAGTTAACTGTAAAATACGCTTATCCACTACCTTATATAGACGGGATATTAAGTCGACTACTTCCTGCACGCTTCATCACTGGTCTTGATATGAAACACGCTTTCTGGCAAATACCACTTGAGGAGAAGTCCAGACAATATACAGCTTTTACTATACCGAACAGGCCTCTGTACCAGTACAAGGTGATGCCTTTTGGTCTTTGTAATGCAGCTCAAACCTTGTGTAGACTAATGGATGTAGTTATACCTGCTAAGTTGCGTACTAGAGTGTTCGTATACTTAGACGACCTTTTGATTTTGTCAGATGATTTCGAGTCGCATATGGAACTTTTAGAAGAAGTCGCTTCGTACCTTCGCAGCGCAAATATTACAATCAACATAGTCAAGAACTTCTCTGTATGACTGAAATTAAGTATCTAGGTTTTGTCATAGGACATGGTGAACTGAAAGTTGACCCAGGCAAAGTAAGCGCGATTGAACAATTCCCAATACCAACCACCGTCAAACAGTTACGTAATTTCTAGGTTTAGCGGGCTGGTACAGGCGTTTTGTGGATAACTATGCCACGATAGCCGTTCCTTTGACAGACCTGTTGAAGAAAAACAAAGTTCTTACTTGGTCTAAAGAAGCAGATGAGGCGTTTACTCAGCTAAAATCCAAATTAATTTCATCTCCAGTTTTAAGAACTCCGGATTTCAAGAAGCCATTTATATTACTTGTGATGCTAGCTTATACGGTCTAGGTTGCGTTTTAGCTCAAGAAAACGAAGATGGAGTCGAATTGCCTATAGCATATATGTCGGAAAAACTAACGAAGCCGCAGCGAAATTACCCAGTCAGTGAATTAGAGTACTTAGCAGTTATAAAGGGCATTAGCAAGTTCAGAGCGTATATCGAAGGACAAGATTTTTGTGTGATTACTGATCATTCAGCATTGCAATAGCTGATGAGACAGAAAGACCTGACAGGACGTTTAGTAAGATGGTCGATTCGTCTGCAGGGTTTCTCGTTCACGATCAAGCATCGCAGTGGATCTCAAAATGTGGTTGCGGACGCATTGTCGCGTCGCGAAGAGGAATTAATTTCTGAGATAAATGATGAAGGACCTCTGATTGATCTGGCTTCAAAGGAGTTTCAGTCAGAACAGGATAATGAAATAAGGAAACAAATTCAAAGTAACCAATCACGCCTTCCTGATCTCAGGGTCGTGGATGATTTTGTGTATAAAAGGACCGAACCAGCCAAGGGAAATTTATTGCAGAACGAGGAGTCATGGAAACTCTGGGTTCCCATGAACCTTGTAGGCGAATTTTTAGCCCGAGCACATAACGCACCCGATGCTGCACATATCGGCATGAGCAAGATGATCGATAAGATCAGACGGTAACGCAAATAAGCAATTATGTGTCAGAATGTTCCGTTTGCAAGTCAACAAAGAGCCCAAACCGAGTTCTTAGACCACCCATGGGCAGACCAGTAAATTTTGATCGACCTTTTCAGAAGCTCTATATGGATCTTCTTGGTCCATATCCGAGGTCCAAGAAAGGAAATATAGGTCTACTAATAGTCCTCGATCATAATACAAAGTTTCATTTCTTGCAGCCGTTACGGAAATTTACTTCTGAGAGAATTTGTGAATATTTGGAAAAGCACGTATTTTATACTTTCGGAGCACCAGAATACATACTGACAGATAATGGCTCTCAGTTTAAATCAGGTTATTTTAGAGCATTTCTTAATCGATTTGGTGTAAAACACGTTTGTACAGCTATCTTTTCGCCACAAGCCAACGCGAGTGAGCGAGTAAATAGATCCGTTTTAGAAGCAATTAGAGCATACGTAGGCGAGTTGGGATTCAAACATCGACGCGATAAGCGCTTCGTTAAGATCGAGCATACATAGGAGTACAGGATTTTCTCCGTATTTACTTTGTTTTGGACAGAATATGATAATCAACGGGCGGGACAATGAGTTGCTTAGGAATTTAAGCGCATTGACCGACAATGTGGCATTAAAATCTGCCGACATCTCATTCAGCAAATGCTAGGGTATATAATTTGCGGAGTCGATCGGTACATCTGAAAGTTTCGCTCAAAGCAATGCGGGGAAAAAGTTCAATAGCAAGCTAGCCCCTGTTTTCATAAAAGCATCCGTTACAAAGAAGATCAGCCCGACTTATTATGAGTTAGAGAATGAAGCCAAGAAATCATTAGGCGTATATCATTTAAAAGACATAAGGACGTGATATATTCAAGAGATAATGCACAATGCCCTTTTTCAGTTAACCCCTCGGCGAGATGTTACTCTGGCTGAGTTAACTGTGGTTGTGGGGGCCAGAATTTATAGGAAAATTAATTTCAATGAATTTAGCGAAATGTATTTTGCCCTTCAAATTCGTATATCCCTCGAGTCACAAGTAGTGTATATCGCTGACATGATCGAATAGCGCTCTCTCTTTCTCTCAGAACAGTTGCGTGCGTAGGCAGAGAATAAGCGAAAGAAGTTTGGGAAAATTTTATTGAAGTTGGCAACGTTGCGTTAAGCAGGCAGACGAGCGTCAGCTAGTCGCATCGTTCTCTCGTGTTGACGGAGTCGCATAGCGTGATCTCTCTCGCGCGTCAGCGAAAGCGCGTAGGAGCCAGAAACGAGAACAAAAACCTGGAAGGATTCGCAACCTCGCTTAGTGCAGACAACAGCGCGTGCCAGAATTTTCGTTCACTTCATTTCAAATCGTAAAACAGTGAATAAAAATTTTAACGCCACGTGTAACTAGTGAAAAGTGTTTTATACCGGCGAGACAGCCAATATTGAGTTATAGTGCATTTTATTAAAAAAAAAAAGAAGAAGGTAATTGTGAATACGATAGGCAGGTCAGAAAGTGATGGTGTTATTTTGTTGCATTATCAACATTACATATGTGTGGCCAAAAATAACAGCCGTCTACAAACTATAAACTGCGCTGAGACCGCTGCGCACAGCACGCCACTCGCGGCCACCATGATCTAGGATCACCCCAATCTTATGGAAGGCGTTGAGGCAGTCATCTGACTGCAGCTTCATAACCTCACCAGCACGCGCCACGCGCGGCAAGAATAAAGTATAACTGACGAAACCCAGGATTTAGCAAGTTGCCCAAGGAGGATATTTTCTTCGATCAGTCTCTGGACTAAGGATTACTGGGAGATGTTGTAAATTTAAAAATGTGACGAACAGTCGAGTTTCTCTTTTCTTTTGTAAATATAGTTTAGATTTGTTTTTAATAACTCTTGTATTTTAGGTTTTTGATCATAGCCGTTTATTTAGGATCCATTTATACGAGATAAATTATGTTAAAAACCACCGCCGTGCAAATCACACACATGCTCAGCCCACTGTAAAAACCAATTTTTCTGATAACTTTACATAATGTAGGTTGCTGCAGCACCTTCGATGGGCCCAACGAAACTGCGTCAACGGATATTCGTAAGTGAACGAAAACCTTATATCGCATTTCATGAATAAAATATTTTTGGGGATTTGATTGTGTGTCGTTTAATCGGATAGGCTTGAACGTGTATATATATGTATACATAATTTACTTTGTATT
Organism: Drosophila gunungcola; assembly: GCF_025200985.1. NCBI lineage: Eukaryota > Metazoa > Arthropoda > Insecta > Diptera > Drosophilidae > Drosophila > Drosophila gunungcola. The sequence goes on from NW_026453209.1 coordinate 789,258, forward strand.
ATTATCTGCTATTGAATAATGATAAGGTTAAGGAAAAATATCCCGTTAATAACTAATCATCTATAAGTTAAAGCATATAGAATGAAACGCACCGGACGCGTATATGTGAATATTTTGTTTGATAATACGTAATTTGAATTTAAAAATGAAAATGTTTGATTAATTTGGACCACATAAGTCCGTGTTTGAAATACAATGCTGCTGTTACATGAATTAAGTTCGTGAATTTATAAATAAAATCAAATAAGGGATAACCGCCAAATTTCTCACGTGTTATCAAGGTATGGAGGGTACCGATCGGGAAGTGAATATCACCTAGCTACCCCGAACTCTTGATTAATCTTGATCTACTTAGTCTTCATCGTCCGTCCGCTTATCAAAAAGTCTGTTTACATCCCTATTTGTTTGGAACCTGTTAGATTACCGCTTAGTGCACTTAAAACTTTTTTGTTTTGTGTGACAGTGTTTATCATATAGAGGACGAGGAAAGAACCACCCCCCATCCGGCAAGTTTAGTACCGAGCAATGCTAGAAGTGCACGACTCCGACTCTTCTATACACTAGATGGAATATTTTCCGAACATCTGGTGCTGCCTAAATAATAACGGCACGCCAACGCGCGGCATGCTGTACACGACACAAATAAGAAAATGGCGCCCAAACGTGGGGCAACCAGAAGCTTAATGTTAAACAAAAAGTATTTGGGGAATTCCATTTCCAAGTACAAAAACCCTAGGAACCGAAACCACCGAGATATCTGTGTATTTCAAAGTGCAGGACGCTAGGAGAAGCTTTTGCTGCACGGTATTGCTTTGCTATTTTTTTTTTTTTTTTTTTGGTAGATTCAGCCTAAGCTTAGTTTCATTTCTCAGTTGTTTGAGGCATACTATAAATTTGTTGTTTGGAGACGCGGCCGCCTTGAATTATGGTAAAGAGAACTAGGTCTCTAGGATTCGCGATTGTATTTCGAGTTCTTACGGAATAGTCGACCAGAACCAACCGTTACTTTATACCTCGTTTTCAGCAATTTTTCGTTAAACTAGTTTCAAAAGCTGATAGTCTATGCTAGGAAATGCAGAGTATTGGAGAGACTTCGATCTCTGACCAGTGTAGGAAACGTCACTTGAGAGGCAAGAATACAAAAGAATTTTGATTTAATTGATTTAATTTGACAAGTGATCCAGATATAATTAGGAGTATTTTATGAAACAAGCAAGCAGTTGTAAAAACAAACACGAACCAGAGTAAATCAATACTTTTGTAGCCAATTAAAAAAAAAAAAAAAAATTGTCGAAAATGTCTGTACGTCACAGAAATCTCGATTTATCACTCGCGGTGGACGCTGAGATAACATCCTGTACAATTTGTACACAACCATTGATCGCGAACGATTTAACAGCATCTACGCCGTGTGGTCATACATTCCACCACCAGTGTATCAGAGATTATGTGCTTGAGTCGAGTGGATGCCCAGTTTGCAATCGTGAGTGCACGGTGCAACAATTATCTTTGTCAAACAACAACCTGTTAGCGGAATTGTCAGCTGCTGATAGAAGGACAGGAGAAGTTAATGCGGCAAACAATATTTTACCGGCCGGCAGAAACGCAGGTAGAGGTAGAGCAGGCGGTAGAAGAGGTAGAAATGCAGGACATCAGAGAGGTACAGCACCACGTGCTGGAATGACACTTAGGTCGAACCGAAACCAGCTAGAGGATCGCCATGAGCGAAGTTTAGACACAGACTCAGTGGTAGATGTTTCTAGAGCGGAAAATTTGGAGGATATAGAGAGAGTAGTTCGCACTGCTATGCAAGCGCAGCAGCAAAGCTTTAGGCAAGAACTGTTTGAGCTAATTAGAAGGCAAATAGCGAGTCTACAGATTGGCAGTTCAGTTCAAACTCCGAATAGGAGGATGACCGATAATCAAGAACGACCAGCGAAAGTAAATTCTACAGGAACTGTGTATCAGGATATTCGTCTGAATACTCAGCGTGTCGATAGGTCAATTTCTTCGATTCAGCCAGACAAGGTGCCGAATATTATTCAGAGCTGGCACATCAAGTTTGATGGATCCAAGTAAGGTTTACAAGCTGAGGAATTTCTTTATCGAGTGCAAGCATTAGCTAGACATAATTTAAATGGAGATCGTCAACTGTGCGATAATTTGCATTTATTTTTCGTCGGCAAGGCTAGTGAATGGTAGGGAGTTCCGTAATAAGTTTAAAGAGAGTATCGATATGGATATTTGGGAATCAATAAATAGCAGACGTCAAGCAGATAAAGAGCCATTTGAAGAATATCAATTTCGAGTGGAAAAGCTTGTTGCTCGTTTGAGTAACCCAATCTCAGAAGAATCCTTGGTTTGACTTCTTATACGGCATTCTAAGCCTTCTCTTTAGTATGAACTTATGCATTTACGCATAAACACTTTAGCTAGTCTTAGAGAAGAAACTGGACTCACGAGCAGTTTTGCAAGCAATTTAAAGCTCAACCAGCGAAGAGTAAGTCTTCAGCAACGCTCGTTTGTCTCTCAGATAGAACAAGATGTTAGCGTTAGCGAATCGGCTGAAATAGCAGCGATACGCAAGTAATTTAAATGTTGGAATTGTGAGCAACTTGGACATCGTTTTGACGGTTGTCTTGAAGTTCGCACTATCTTTTGCTTTGGATGTGGGGCAAAGAACACATACAAGCCCAAATGCCAAAAGTGCAACCCTTCGGAAAACTATCTAATGGATGCGCCGGTCAAAAACCACGCGTCGTATCCGAGGCAGTAAAATCCGATAGTGGTACCCAGACAGAACAATATATAGAATTAAGCACGGATATTTCTAAAAAACAACCGGACAGAATATTACCAGCTATCGTCGAATATCATGTTAGAATAGCGAAGTACGCAGCAGCAAGAAAACGAATCTTTGGAGACGTTAGCTCTTGCAATTTTATTGAGAAAACCAGACGTTCAACCAGTCGGATGCGCAGTTTCTGGAAAAAGGTTCTAGGAAGCCGAAAGAAACTTATCTCCGCAATTTTTATGAACTCTGACAATCGACTTTATACTGATATAAGCATAGCTAATCATCAATATGTAGCCTTATTGGACTCAGGTGCGTCCATAAGTTGTATAGGTGGTACAGCAGCTAAAGAATTAGGCCAACATCCAAAAGTGAGTAAGTGCTCAGGCAGAATTCGAACGGCAAACGACGCCGAATGTTTAGTTACAGGAAAACTAAAAGTTGAAATCAGTTATCGCGAGCTTACCAAGCCAGTAGAGTTCTTTATAATCCCAGACCTCAAACAAGATGTTTATCTTGGGATTGATTTTTGGCGTGACTTCGGTTTACTCAACAAAATAGTCGATGACAAACAAGCCGTCTTGGAGTTAGACGTAGGCCGAGAAGACGACGTTTTGGATATGCCAAACGTGCATTTACTGTCAGCAGGACAAAAAGAAAAACTAGATGCAGTTATAACTAAGTTACTTTATTACGAAAAGGATGGTCTTGGTAGAACTCATTTAATGGAGCATGTTATCGATGTAGCTGACGCGAAACCAGTTAAGCAACGCCACTGGCCAATCTCGCCAGCCAAAGCGAATCTGATGTTTTCTGAATTAAAAAATATAATAGCGTTAGGCGTGATTGAAGAATCTAAAAGTCCATGGAGCAGCAACTGTGTTCTCGTCAAGAAAAGAACAAAAATTCGCTTATGTCTCGATTCGAGAGAGGTGAATAAGTTAACTGTAAAATACGCTTATCCACTACCTTATATAGACGGGATATTAAGTCGACTACCTCCTGCACGCTTCATCACTGGTCTTGATATGAAACACGCTTTCTGGCAAATACCACTTGAGGAGAAGTCCAGACAATATACAGCTTTTACTATACCGAACAAGCCTCTGTACCAGTACAAGGTGATGCCTTTTGGTCTTTGTAATGCAGCTAGAACCTTGTGTAGACTAATGGATGTAGTTATACCTGCTAAGTTGCGTACTAGAGTGTTCGTATACTTAGACGACCTTTTGATTTTGTCAGATGATTTCGAGTCGCATATGGAACTTTTAGAAGAAGTCGCTTCGTACCTTCGCAGCGCAAATATTACAATCAACATAGTCAAGAACTTCTCTGTATGACTGAAATTAAGTATCTAGGTTTTGTCATAGGACATGGTGAACTGAAAGTTGACCCAGGCAAAGTAAGCGCGATTGAACAATTCCCAATACCAACCACCGTCAAACAGTTACGTAGATTTCTAGGTTTAGCGGGCTGGTACAGGCGTTTTGTGGATAACTATGCCACGATAGCCGTTCCTTTGACAGACCTGTTGAAGAAAAACAAAGTTCTTACTTGGTCTAAAGAAGCAGATGAGGCGTTTACTCAGCTAAAAGCCAAATTAATTTCATCTCCAGTTTTAATAACTCCGGATTTCAAGAAGCCATTTATATTACTTTGTGATGCTAGCTTATACGGTCTAGGTTGCGTTTTAGCTCAAGAAAACGAAGATGGAGTCGAATTGCCTATAGCATATATGTCGGAAAAACTAACGAAGCCGCAGCGAAATTACCCAGTCAGTGAATTAGAGTACTTAGCAGTTATAAAGGGCATTAGCAAGTTCAGAGCGTATATCGATACGCAAGTAATTTAAATGTTGGAATTGTGAGCAACTTGGACATCGTTTTGACGGTTGTCTTGAAGTTCGCACTATCTTTTGCTTTGGATGTGGGGCAAAGAACACATACAAGCCCAAATGCCAAAAGTGCAACCCTTCGGAAAACTATCTAATGGATGCGCCGGTCAAAAACCACGCGTCGTATCCGAGGCAATAAAATCCGATAGTGGTACCCAGACAGAACAATATATAGAATTAAGCACGGATATTTCTAATAAACAACCGGACAGAATATTACCAGCTATCGTCGAATACCCCCAGCCATATCATGTTAGAATAGCGAAATACGCAGCAGCAAGAAAACGAATCTTTGGAGACGTTAGCTCTTGCAATTTTATTGAGAAAACCAGACGTTCAACCAGTCGGATGCGCAGTTTCTGGAAAAAGGTTCTAGGAAGCCGAAAGAAACTAATCTCCGCAATTTTTATGAACTCTGACAATCGACTTTATACTGATATAAGCATAGCTAATCATCAATATGTAGCCTTATTGGACTCAGGTGCGTCCATAAGTTGTATAGGTGGTACAGCAGCTAAAGAATTAGGCCAACATCCAAAAGTGAGTAAGTGTTCAGGCAGAATTCGAACGGCAAACGACGCCGAATGTTCAGTTACAGGAAAACTAAAAGTTGAAATCAGTTATCGCGAGCTTACCAAGCCAGTAGAGTTCTTTATAATCCCAGACTTCAAACAAGATGTTTATCTTGGGATTGATTTTTGGCGTGACTTCGGTTTACTCAACAAAATAGTCGATGACAAACAAGCCGTCTTGGAGTTTGTCGTAGGCCGAGAAGACGACGTTTTGGATATGCCAAACGTGCATTTACTGTCAGCAGGACAAAAAGAAAAACTAGATGCAGTTATAACTAAGTTACTTTATTACGAAAAGGATGGTCTTAGTAGAACTCATTTAATGGAGCATGTTACCAGTTAAGCAACGCCACTGGCCAATCTCGCCAGCCAAAGAGAATCTGATGTTTTCTGAATTAAAAAATATAATAGCGTTAGGCGTGATTGAAGAATCTAAAAGTCCATGGAGCAGCAGCTGTGTTCTCGTCAAGAAAAGAACAAAAATTCGCTTATGTCTCGATTCGAGAGAGGTGAATAAGTTAACTGTAAAATACGCTTATCCACTACCTTATATAGACGGGATATTAAGTCGACTACTTCCTGCACGCTTCATCACTGGTCTTGATATGAAACACGCTTTCTGGCAAATACCACTTGAGGAGAAGTCCAGACAATATACAGCTTTTACTATACCGAACAGGCCTCTGTACCAGTACAAGGTGATGCCTTTTGGTCTTTGTAATGCAGCTCAAACCTTGTGTAGACTAATGGATGTAGTTATACCTGCTAAGTTGCGTACTAGAGTGTTCGTATACTTAGACGACCTTTTGGTTTTGTCAGATGATTTCGAGTCGCATATGGAACTTTTAGAAGAAGTCGCTTCGTACCTTCGCAGCGCAAATATTACAATCAACATAGTCAAGAACTTCTCTGTATGACTGAAATTAAGTATCTAGGTTTTGTCATAGGACATGGTGAACTGAAAGTTGACCCAGGCAAAGTAAGCGCGATTGAACAATTCCCAATACCAACCACCGTCAAACAGTTACGTAGATTTCTAGGTTTAGCGGGCTGGTACAGGCGTTTTGTGGATAACTATGCCACGATAGCCGTTCCTTTGACAGACCTGTTGAAGAAAAACAAAGTTCTTACTTGGTCTAAAGAAGCAGATGAGGCGTTTACTCAGCTAAAAGCCAAATTAATTTCATCTCCAGTTTTAAGAACTCCGGATTTCAAGAAGCCATTTATATTACTTTGTGATGCTAGCTTATACGGTCTAGGTTGCGTTTTAGCTCAAGAAAACGAAGATGGAGTCGAATTGCCTATAGCATATATGTCGGAAAAACTAACGAAGCCGCAGCGAAATTACCCAGTCAGTGAATTAGAGTACTTAGCAGTTATAAAGGGCATTAGCAAGTTCAGAGCGTATATCGAAGGACAAGATTTTTTGTGTGATTACTGATCATTCAGCATTGCAATAGCTGATGAGACAGAAAGACCTGACAGGACGTTTAGTAAGATGGTCGATTCGTCTGCAGGGTTTCTCGTTCACGATCAAGCATCGCAGTGGATCTCAAAATGTGGTTGCGGACGCATTGTCGCGTCGCGAAGAGGAATTAATTTCTGAGATAAATGATGAAGGACCTCTGATTGATCTGGCTTCAAAGGAGTTTCAGTCAGAACAGGATAATGAAATAAGGAAACAAATTCAAAGTAACCAATCACGCCTTCCTGATCTCAGGGTCGTGGATGATTTTGTGTATAAAAGGACCGAACCAGCCAAGGGAAATTTATTGCAGAACGAGGAGTCATGGAAACTCTGGGTTCCCATGAACCTTGTAGGCGAATTTTTAGCCCGAGCACATAACGCACCCGATGCTGCACATATCGGCATGAGCAAGATGATCGATAAGATCAGACGGTAACGCAAATAAGCAATTATGTGTCAGAATGTTCCGTTTGCAAGTCAACAAAGAGCCCAAACCGAGTTCTTAGACCACCCATGGGCAGACCAGTAAATTTTGATCGACCTTTTCAGAAGCTCTATATGGATCTTCTTGGTCCATATCCGAGGTCCAAGAAAGGAAATATAGGTCTACTAATAGTCCTCGATCATAATACAAAGTTTCATTTCTTGCAGCCGTTACGGAAATTTACTTCTGAGAGAATTTGTGAATATTTGGAAAAGCACGTATTTTATACTTTCGGAGCACCAGAATCCATACTGACAGATAATGGCTCTCAGTTTAAATCAGGTTATTTTAGAGCATTTCTTAATCGATTTGGTGTAAAACACGTTTGTACAGCTATCTTTTCGCCACAAGCCAACGCGAGTGAGCGAGTAAATAGATCCGTTTTAGAAGCAATTAGAGCATACGTAGGCGAGTTGGGATTCAAACATCGACGCGATAAGCGCTTCGTTAAGATCGAGCATACATAGGAGTACAGGATTTTCTCCGTATTTACTTTGTTTTGGACAGAATATGATAATCAACGGGCGGGACAATGAGTTGCTTAGGAATTTAAGCGCATTGACCGACAATGTGGCATTAAAATCTGCCGACATCTCATTCAGCAAATGCTAGGGTATATAATTTGCGGAGTCGATCGGTACATCTGAAAGTTTCGCTCAAAGCAATGCGGGGAAAAAGTTCAATAGCAAGCTAGCCCCTGTTTTCATAAAAGCATCCGTTACAAAGAAGATCAGCCCGACTTATTATGAGTTAGAGAATGAAGCCAAGAAATCATTAGGCGTATATCATTTAAAAGACATAAGGACGTGATATATTCAAGAGATAATGCACAATGCCCTTTTTCAGTTAACCCCTCGGCGAGATGTTACTCTGGCTGAGTTAACTGTGGTTGTGGGGGCCAGAATTTATAGGAAAATTAATTTCAATGAATTTAGCGAAATGTATTTTGCCCTTCAAATTCGTATATCCCTCGAGTCACAAGTAGTGTATATCGCTGACATGATCGAATAGCGCTCTCTCTTTCTCTCAGAACAGTTGCGTGCGTAGGCAGAGAATAAGCGAAAGAAGTTTGGGAAAATTTTATTGAAGTTGGCAACGTTGCGTTAAGCAGGCAGACGAGCGTCAGCTAGTCGCATCGTTCTCTCGTGTTGACGGAGTCGCATAGCGTGATCTCTCTCGCGCGTCAGCGAAAGCGCGTAGGAGCCAGAAACGAGAACAAAAACCTGGAAGGATTCGCAACCTCGCTTAGTGCAGACAACAGCGCGTGCCAGAATTTTCGTTCACTTCATTTCAAATCGTAAAACAGTGAATAAAAATTTTAACGCCACGTGTAACTAGTGAAAAGTGTTTTATACCGGCGAGACAGCCAATATTGAGTTATAGTGCATTTTATTAAAAAAAAAAAGAAGAAGGTAATTGTGAATACGATAGGCAGGTCAGAAAGTGATGGTGTTATTTTGTTGCATTATCAACATTACATATGTGTGGCCAAAAATAACAGCCGTCTACAAACTATAAACTGCGCTGAGACCGCTGCGCACAGCACGCCACTCGCGGCCACCATGATCTAGGATCACCCCAATCTTATGGAAGGCGTTGAGGCAGTCATCTGACTGCAGCTTCATAACCTCACCAGCACGCGCCACGCGCGGCAAGAATAAAGTATAACTGACGAAACCCAGGATTTAGCAAGTTGCCCAAGGAGGATATTTTCTTCGATCAGTCTCTGGACTAAGGATTACTGGGAGATGTTGTAAATTTAAAAATGTGACGAACAGTCGAGTTTCTCTTTTCTTTTGTAAATATAGTTTAGATTTGTTTTAATAACTCTTGTATTTTAGGTTTTTGATCATAGCCGTTTATTTAGGATCCATTTATACGAGATAAATTATGTTAAAAACCCCCGCCGTGCAAATCACACACATGCTCAGCCCACTGTAAAAACCAATTTTTCTGATAACTTTACATAATGTAGGTTGCTGCAGCACCTTCGATGGGCCCAACGAAACTGCGTCAACGGATATTCGTAAGTGAACGAAAACCTTATATCGCATTTCATGAATAAAATATTTTTGGAGATTTGATTGTGTGTCGTTTAATCGGATAGGCTTGAACGTGTATATATATATGTATACATAATTTACTTTGTATTATTATCTGCTATTGAATAATGATAAGGTTAAGGAAAAATATCCCGTTAATAACTGATCATCTATAAGTTAAAGCATATAGAATGAAACGCACCGGACGCGTATATGTGAATATTTTGTTTGATAATACGTAATTTGAATTTAAAAATGAAAATGTTTGATTATTTTGGACCACATAAGTCCGTGTTTGAAATACAATGCTGCTGTTACATGAATTAAGTTCGTGAATTTATAAATAAAATCAAATAAGGGATAACCGCCAAATTTCTCACGTGTTATCAAGGTATGGAGGGCACCGATCGGGAAGTGAATATCACCTAGCTACCCCGAACTCTTGATTAATCTTGATCTACTTAGTCTTCATCGTCCGTCCGCTTATCAAAAAGTCTGTTTACATCCCTATTTGTTTGGAACCTGTTAGATTACCGCTTAGGGCACTTAAAACTTTTTTTGTTTTGTGTGACAGTGTTTATCATATAGAGGACGAGGAAAGAACCACCCCCCATCCGGCAAGTTTAGTACCGAGCAATGCTAGAAGTGCACGACTCCGACTCTTCTATACACTAGATGGAATATTTTCCGAACATCTGGTGCTGCCTAAATAATAACGGCACGCCAACGCGCGGCATGCTGTACACGACACAAATAAGAAAATGGCGCCCAAACGTGGGGCAACCAGAAGCTTAATGTTAAACAAAAAGTATTTGGGGAATTCCATTTCCAAGTACAAAAACCCTAGGAACCGAAACCACCGAGATATCTGTGTATTTCAAAGTGCAGGACGCTAGGAGAAGCTTTTGCTGCACGGTATTGCTTTGCTATTTTTTTTTTTTTTTTTTTTGGTAGATTCAGCCTAAGCTTAGTTTCATTTCTCAGTTGTTTGAGGCATACTATAAATTTGTTGTTTGGAGACGCGGCCGCCTTGAATTATGGTAAAGAGAACTAGGTCTCTAGGATTCGCGATTGTATTTCGAGTTCTTACGGAATAGTCGACCAGAACCAACCGTTACTTTATACCTCGTTTTCAGCAATTTTTCGTTAAACTAGTTTCAAAAGCTGATAGTCTATGCTAGGAAATGCAGAGTATTGGAGAGACTTCGATCTCTGACCAGTGTAGGAAACGTCACTTGAGAGGCAAGAATACAAAAGAATTTTGATTTAATTGATTTAATTTGACAAGTGATCCAGATATAATTAGGAGTATTTTATGAAACAAGCAAGCAGTTGTAAAAACAAACACGAACCAGAGTAAATCAATACTTTTGTAGCCAATTAAAAAAAAAAAAAAAATTGTCGAAAATGTCTGTACGTCACAGAAATCTCGATTTATCACTCGCGGTGGACGCTGAGATAACATCCTGTACAATTTGTACACAACCATTGATCGCGAACGATTTAACAGCATCTACGCCGTGTGGTCATACATTCCACCACCAGTGTATCAGAGATTATGTGCTTGAGTCGAGTGGATGCCCAGTTTGCAATCGTGAGTGCACGGTGCAACAATTATCTTTGTCAAACAACAACCTGTTAGCGGAATTGTCAGCTGCTGATAGAAGGACAGGAGAAGTTAATGCGGCAAACAATATTTTACCGGCCGGCAGAAACGCAGGTAGAGGTAGAGCAGGCGGTAGAAGAGGTAGAAATGCAGGACATCAGAGAGGTACAGCACCACGTGCTGGAATGACACTTAGGTCGAACCGAAACCAGCTAGAGGATCGCCATGAGCGAAGTTTAGACACAGACTCAGTGGTAGATGTTTCTAGAGCGGAAAATTTGGAGGATATAGAGAGAGTAGTTCGCACTGCTATGCAAGCGCAGCAGCAAAGCTTTAGGCAAGAACTGTTTGAGCTAATTAGAAGGCAAATAGCGAGTCTACAGATTGGCAGTTCAGTTCAAACTCCGAATAGGAGGATGACCGATAATCAAGAACGACCAGCGAAAGTAAATTCTACAGGAACTGTGTATCAGGATATTCGTCTGAATACTCAGCGTGTCGATAGGTCAATTTCTTCGATTCAGCCAGACAAGGTGCCGAATATTATTCAGAGCTGGCACATCAAGTTTGATGGATCCAAGTAAGGTTTACAAGCTGAGGAATTTCTTTATCGAGTGCAAGCATTAGCTAGACATAATTTAAATGGAGATCGTCAACTGTGCGATAATTTGCATTTATTTTTCGTCGGCAAGGCTAGTGAATGGTACTGGAGATTTCATCGGACGTATCGTCAATTCAATTGGGTAGAATTTTGTAGGGAGTTCCGTAATAAGTTTAAAGAGAGTGATACCGATATGGATATTTGGGAATCAATAAATAGCAGACGTCAAGCAGATAAAGAGCCATTTGAAGAATATCAATTCAAGTGGAAAAGCTTGTTGCTCGTTTGGGTAACCCAATCTCAGAAGAATCCTTGGTTTGACTTCTTATACGGCATTCTAAGCCTTCTCTTCAGTATGAACTTATGCATTTACGCATAAACACTTTAGCTAGTCTTAGAGAAGAAATCAGGACTCACGAGCAGTTTTGCAAGCAATTTAAAGCTCAACCAGCGAAGAGTAAGTCTTCAGCAACGCTCGTTTGTCTCTCAGATAGAACAAGATGTTAGCGTTACCGAATCGGATGAAATAGCAGCGATACGCAAGTAATTTAAATGTTGGAATTGTGAGCAACTTGGACATCGTTTTGACGGTTGTCTTGAAGTTCGCATTATCTTTTGCTTTGGATGTGGGGCAAAGAACACATACAAGCCCAAATGCCAAAAGTGCAACCCTTCGGAAAACTATCTAATGGATGCGCCGGTCAAAAACCACGCGTCGTATCCGAAGCAGTAAAATCCGATAGTGGTACCCAGACAGAACAATATATAGAATAAGCACGGATATTTCTAAAAAACAACCGGACAGAATATTACCAGCTATCGTCGAATACCCCCAGCCATATCATGTTAGAATAGCGAAGTACGCAGCAGCAAGAAAACGAATCTTTGGAGACGTTAGCTCTTGCAATTTTATTGAGAAAACCAGACGTTCAACCAGTCGGATGCGCAGTTTCTGGAAAAAGGTTCTAGGAAGCCGAAAGAAACTTATCTCCGCAATTTTTATGAACTCTGACAATCGACTTTATACTGATATAAGCATAGCTAATCATCAATATGTAGCCTTATTGGACTCAGGTGCGTCCATAAGTTGTATAGGTGGTACAGCAGCTAAAGAATTAGGCCAACATCCAAAAGTGAGTAAGTGCTCAGGCAGAATTCGAACGGCAAACGACGCCGAATGTTTAGTTACAGGAAAACTAAAAGTTGAAATCAGTTATCGCGAGCTTACCAAGCCAGTAGAGTTCTTTATAATCCCAGACCTCAAACAAGATGTTTATCTTGGGATTGATTTTTGGCGTGACTTCGGTTTACTCAACAAAATAGTCGATGACAAACAAGCCGTCTTGGAGTTAGACGTAGGCCGAGAAGACGACGTTTTGGATATGCCAAACGTGCATTTACTGTCAGCAGGACAAAAAGAAAAACTAGATGCAGTTATAACTAAGTTACTTTATTACGAAAAGGATGGTTTTGGTAGAACTCATTTAATGGAGCATGTTATCGATGTAGCTGACGCGAAACCAGTTAAGCAACGCCACTGGCCAATCTCGCCAGCCAAAGAGAATCTGATGTTTTCTGAATTAAAAAATATATTAGCGTTAAAAGTCCATGGAGCAGCAACTGTGTTCTCGTCAAGAAAAGAACAAAAATTCGCTTATGTCTCGATTCGAGAGAGGTGAATAAGTTAACTGTAAAATACGCTTATCCACTACCTTATATAGACGGGATATTAAGTCGACTACTTCCTGCACGCTTCATCACTGGTCTTGATATGAAACACGCTTTCTGGCAAATACCACTTGAGGAGAAGTCCAGACAATATACAGCTTTTACTATACCGAACAGGCCTCTGTACCAGTACAAGGTGATGCCTTTTGGTCTTTGTAATGCAGCTCAAACCTTGTGTAGACTAATGGATGTAGTTATACCTGCTAAGTTGCGTACTAGAGTGTTCGTATACTTAGACGACCTTTTGATTTTGTCAGATGATTTCGAGTCGCATATGAAACTTTTAGAAGAAGTCGCTTCGTACCTTCGCAGCGCAAATATTACAATCAACATAGTCAAGAACTTCTCTGTATGACTGAAATTAAGTATCTAGGTTTTGTCATAGGACATGGTGAACTGAAAGTTGACCCAGGCAAAGTAAGCGCGATTGAACAATTCCCAATACCAACCACCGTCAAACAGTTACGTAGATTTCTAGGTTTAGCGGGCTGGTACAGGCGTTTTGTGGATAACTATGCCACGATAGCCGTTCCTTTGACAGACCTGTTGAAGAAAAACAAAGTTCTTACTTGGTCTAAAGAAGCAGATGAGGCGTTTACTCAGCTAAAAGCCAAATTAATTTCATCTCCAGTTTTAAGAACTCCGGATTTCAAGAAGCCATTTATATTACTTTGTGATGCTAGCTTATACGGTCTAGGTTGCGTTTTAGCTCAAGAAAACGAAGATGGAGTCGAATTGCCTATAGCATATATGTCGGAAAAACTAACGAAGCCGCAGCGAAATTACCCAGTCAGTGAATTAGAGTACTTAGCAGTTATAAAGGGCATTAGCAAGTTCAGAGCGTATATCGAAGGACAAGATTTTTGTGTGATTACTGATCATTCAGCATTGCAATAGCTGATGAGACAGAAAGACCTGACAGGACGTTTAGCAAGATGGTCGATTCGTCTGCAGGGTTTCTCGTTCACGTTCAAGCATCGCAGTGGATCTCAAAATGTGGTTGCGGACGCATTGTCGCGTCGCGAAGAGGAATTAATTTCTGAGATAAATGATGAAGGACCTCTGATTGATCTGGCTTCAAAGGAGTTTCAGTCAGAACAGGATAATGAAATAAGGAAACAAATTCAAAGTACCAATCACGCCTTCCTGATCTCAGGGTCGTGGATGATTTGTGTATAAAAGGACCGAACCAGCCAAGGGAAATTTATTGCAGAACGAGGAGTCATGGAAACTCTGGGTTCCCATGAACCTTGTAGGCGAAGTTTTAGCCCGAGCACATAACGCACCCGATGCTGCACATATCGGCATGAGCAAGATGATCGATAAGATCAGACGGTAACGCAAATAAGCAATTATGTGTCAGAATGTTCCGTTTGCAAGTCAACAAAGAGCCCAAACCGAGTTCTTAGACCACCCATGGGCAGACCAGTAAATTCTGATCGACCTTTTCAGAAGCTCTACATGGATCTTCTTGGTCCATATCCGAGGTCCAAGAAAGGAAATATAGGTCTACTAATAGTCCTCGATCATAATACAAAGTTCATTTCTTGCAGCCGTTACGGAAATTTACTTCTGAGAGAATTTGTGAATATTTGGAAAAGCACGTATTTTATACTTTCGGAGCACCAGAATCCATACTGACAGATAATGGCTCTCAGTTAAATCAGGTTATTTTAGAGCATTTCTTAATCGATTTGGTGTAAAACACGTTTGTACAGCTATCTTTTCGCCACAAGCCAACGCGAGTGAGCGAGTAAATAGATCCGTTTAGCAGCAATTAGAGCATACGTAGGCGAGTTGGGATTCAAACATCGACGCGATAAGCGCTTCGTTAAGATCGAGCATACATAGGAGTACAGGATTTTCTCCGTATTTACTTTGTTTGGACAAATATGATAATCAACGGGCGGGACAATGAGTTGCTTAGGAATTTAAGCGCATTGACCGACAATGTGGCATTAAAATCTGCCGACATCTCATTCAGCAAATGCTAGGGTATATAATTTGCGGAGTCGATCGGTACATCTGAAAGTTGGAGACTCTGTATTCGCCCGCAGTTTCGCTCAAGCAATGCGGGGAAAAAGTTCAATAGCAAGCTAGCCCCTGTTTTCATAAAGCATCCGTTACAAAGAAGATCAGCCCCGACTTATTATGAGTTAGAGAATGAAGCCAAGAAATCATTAGGCGTATATCATTTAAAAGACATAAGGACGTGATATATTCAAGAGGTAATGCACAATGCCCTTTTTCAGTTAACCCTCGGCGAGATGTTACTCTGGCTGAGTTAACTGTGGTTGTGGGGGCCAGAATTTATAGGAAAATTAATTTCAATGAATTTAGCGAAATGTATTTTGCCCTTCAAATTCGTATATCCCTCGAGTCACAAGTAGTGTATATCGCTGACATGATCGAATAGCGCTCTCTCTTTCTCTCAGAACAGTTGCGTGCGTAGGCAGAGAATAAGCGAAAGAAGTTTGGGAAAATTTTATTGAAGTTGGCAACGTGCGTTAAGCAGGCAGACGAGCGTCAGCTAGTCGCATCGTTCTCCTCGTGTTGACGGAGTCGCATAGCGCGATCTCTCTCGCGCGTCAGCGAAAGCGCGTAGGAGCCAGAAACGAGAACAAAAACCTGGAAGGATTCGCAACCTCGCTTAGTGCAGACAACAGCGCGTGCCAGAATTTTCGTTCACTTCATTTCAAATCGTAAAACAGTGAATAAAAATTTTAACGCCACGTGTAACTAGTGAAAAGGTTTTATACCGGCGAGACAGCCACTATTGAGTTATAGTGCATTTTATTAAAAAAAAAAACTACAGAAGGTAATTGTGAATACGATAGGCAGGTCAGAAAGTGATGGTGTTATTTTTGTTGCATTATCAACATTACATATGTGTGGCCAAAAATACAAGCCGTCTACAAACTATAAACTGCGCTGAGACCGCTGCGCACAGCACGCCACTCGCGGCCACCATGATCTAGGATCACCCCAATCTTATGGAAGGCGTTGAGGCAGTCATCTGACTGCAGCTTCATAACCTCACCAGCCACGCGCCACGCGCGGCAAGAATAAAGTATAACTGACGAAACCCAGGATTTAGCAAGTTGCCCAAGGAGGATATTTCTTCGATCAGTCTCTGGACCTAAGGATTACTGGGAGATGTTGTAAATTTAAAAATGTGACGAACGTCGAGTTTCTCTTTTCTTTTGTAAATATAGTTTAGATTTGTTTTTAATAACTCTTGTATTTTAGGTTTTTGATCATAGCCGTTTATTTAGGATCCATTTATACGAGATAATTATGTTATAAACCCCAGCCGTGCAAATCACACACATGCTCAGCCCACTGTAGTAAAAACCAATTTTTCTGATAACTTTACATAATGTAGGTTGCTGCAGCACCTTCGATGGGCCCAACGAAACTGCGTCAACGAATATTCGTAAGTGAACGAAAACCTTATATCGCATTTCATGAATAAAATATTTTTGGGGATTTGATTGTGTGTCGTTTAATCGGATAGGCTTGAACGTGTATATATATGTATACATAATTTACTTTGTATTATTATCTGCTATTGAATAATGATAAGGTTAAGGAAAAATATCCCGTTAATAACTGATCATCTATAAGTTAAAGCATATAGAATGAAACGCACCGGACGCGTATATGTGAATATTTTGTTTGATAATACGTAATTTGAATTTAAAAATGAAAATGTTTGATTAATTTGGACCACATAAGTCCGTGTTTGAAATACAATGCTGCTGTTACATGAATTAAGTTCGTGAATTTATAAATAAAATCAAATAAGGGATAACCGCCAAATTTCTCACGTGTTATCAAGGTATGGAGGGTACCGATCGGGAAGTGAATATCACCTAGCTACCCCGAACTCTTGATTAATCTTGATCTACTTAGTCTTCATCGTCCGTCCGCTTATCAAAAAGTCTGTTTACATCCCTATTTGTTTGGAACCTGTTAGATTACCGCTTAGTGCACTTAAAACTTTTTTTGTTTTGTGTGACAGTGTTTATCATATAGAGGACGAGGAAAGAACCACCCCCCATCCGGCAAGTTTAGTACCGAGCAATGCTAGAAGTGCACGACTCCGACTCTTCTATACACTAGATGGAATATTTTCCGAACATCTGGTGCCTAAATAATAACGGCACGCCAACGCGCGGCATGCTGTACACGACACAAATAAGAAAATGGCGCCCAAACGTGGGGCAACCAGAAGCTTAATGTTAAACAAAAAGTATTTGGGGAATTCCATTTCCAAGTACAAAAACCCTAGGAACCGAAACCACCGAGATATCTGTGTATTTCAAAGTGCAGGACGCTAGGAGAAGCTTTTGCTGCACGGTATTGCTTTGCTATTTTTTTTTTTTTTTTTTTGGTAGATTCAGCCTAAGCTTAGTTTCATTTCTCAGTTGTTTGAGGCATACTATAAATTTGTTGTTTGGAGACGCGGCCGCCTTGAATTATGGTAAAGAGAACTAGGTCTCTAGGATTCGCGATTGTATTTCGAGTTCTTACGGAATAGTCGACCAGAACCAACCGTTACTTTATACCTCGTTTTCAGCAATTTTTCGTTAAACTAGTTTCAAAAGCTGATAGTCTATGCTAGGAAATGCAGAGTATTGGAGAGACTTCGATCTCTGACCAGTGTAGGAAACGTCACTTGAGAGGCAAGAATACAAAAGAATTTTGATTAAATTGATTTAATTGACAAGTGATCCAGATAATTAGGAGTATTTTATGTAACAAGCAAGCAGTTGTAAAAACAAACACGGACCAGAGTAAATCAATTCTTTTGTAGCCAATTAAAAAAAAAAAAAAAAATTGTCGAAAATGTCTGTACGTCACAGAAATCTCGATTTATCACTCGCGGTGGACGCTGAGAAACATCCTGTACAATTTGTACACAACCATTGATCGCGAACGATTAACAGCATCTACGCCGTGTGGTCATACATTCCACCACCAGTGTATCAGAGATTATGTGCTTGAGTCGAGTGGATGCCCAGTTTGCAATCGTGAGTGCACGGTGCAACAATTATCTTTGTCAAACAACAACCTGTTAGCGGAATTGTCAGCTGCTGATAGAAGGACAGGAGAAGTTAATGCGGCAAACAATATTTTACCGGCCGGCAGAAACGCAGGTAGAGGTAGAGCAGGCGGTAGAAGAGGTAGAAATGCAGGACATCAGAGAGGTACAGCACCACGTGCTGGAATGACACTTAGGTCGAACCGAAACCAGCTAAGGATCGCCATGAGCGAAGTTTAGACACAGACTCAGTGGTAGATGTTTCTAGAGCGGAAAATTTGGAGGATATAGAGAGAGTTCGCACTGCTATGCAAGCGCAGCAGCAAAGCTTTAGGCAAGAACTGTTTGAGCTAATTAGAAGGCAAATAGCGAGTCTACAGATTGGCAGTTCAGTTCAAACTCCGAATAGGAGGACCGATAATCAAGAACGACCAGCGAAAGTAAATTCTACAGGAACTGTGTATCAGGATATTCGTCTGAATACTCAGCGTGTCGATAGGTCAATTTCTTCGATTCAGCCAGACAAGGTGCCGAATATTATTCAGAGCTGGCACATCAAGTTTGATGGATCCAAGTAAGGTTTACAAGCTGAGGAATTTCTTTATCGAGTGCAAGCATTAGCTAGACATAATTTAAATGGAGATCGTCAACTGTGCGATAATTTGCATTTATTTTTCGTCGGCAAGGCTAGTGAATGGTACTGGAGATTTCATCGGACGTATCGTCAATTCAATTGGGTAGAATTTTGTAGGGAGTTCCGTAATAAGTTTAAAGAGAGTGATACCGATATGGATATTTGGGAATCAATAAATAGCAGACGTCAAGCAGATAAAGAGCCATTTGAAGAATATCAATTCAAGTGGAAAAGCTTGTTGCTCGTTTGGGTAACCCAATCTCAGAAGAATCCTTGGTTTGACTTCTTATACGGCATTCTAAGCCTTCTCTTCAGTATGAACTTATGCATTTACGCATAAACACTTTAGCTAGTCTTAGAGAAGAAATCAGGACTCACGAGCAGTTTTGCAAGCAATTTAAAGCTCAACCAGCGAAGAGTAAGTCTTCAGCAACGCTCGTTTGTCTCTCAGATAGAACAAGATGTTAGCGTTAGCGAATCGGCTGAAATAGCAGCGATACGCAAGTAATTTAAATGTTGGAATTGTGAGCAACTTGGACATCGTTTTGACGGTTGTCTTGAAGTTCGCATTATCTTTTGCTTTGGATGTGGGGCAAAGAACACATACAAGACCAAATGCCAAAAGTGCAACCCTTCGGAAAACTATCTAATGGATGCGCCGGTCAAAAACCACGCGTCGTATCCGAGGCAGTAAAATCCGATAGTGGTACCCAGACAGAACAATATATAGAATTAAGCACGGATATTTCTAATAAACAACCGGACAGAATATTACCAGCTATCGTCGAATACCCCAGCCATATCATGTTAGAATAGCGAAATACGCAGCAGCAAGAAAACGAATCTTTGGAGACGTTAGCTCTTGCAATTTTATTGAGAAAACCAGACGTTCAACCAGTCGGATGCGCAGTTTCTGGAAAAAGGTTCTAGGAAGCCGAAAGAAACTGATCTCCGCAATTTTTATGAACTCTGACAATCGACTTTATACTGATATAAGCATAGCTAATCATCAATATGTAGCCTTATTGGACTCAGGTGCGTCCATAAGTTGTATAGGTGGTACAGCAGCTAAAGAATTAGGCCAACATCCAAAAGTGAGTAAGTGTTCAGGCAGAATTCGAACGGCAAACGACGCCGAATGTTCAGTTACAGGAAAACTAAAAGTTGAAATCAGTTATCGCGAGCTTACCAAGCCAGTAGAGTCTTTATAATCCCAGACCTCAAACAAGATGTTTATCTTGGGATTGATTTTTGGCGTGACTTCGGTTTACTCAACAAAATAGTCGATGACAAACAAGCCGTCTTGGAGTTAGACGTAGGCCGAGAAGACGACGTTTTGGATATGCCAAACGTGCATTTACTGTCAGCAGGACAAAAAAAAAAACTAGATGCAGTTATAACTAAGTTACTTTATTACGAAAAGGATGGTCTTGGTAGAACTCATTTAATGGAGCATGTTATCGATGTAGCTGACGCGAAACCAGTTAAGCAACGCCACTGGCCAATCTCGCCAGCCAAAGAGAATCTGATGTTTTCTGAATTAAAAAATATATAGCGTAGGTGTGATGAAGAATCTAAAAGTCCATGGAGCAGCAGCTGTGTTCTCGTCAAGAAAAGAACAAAAATTCGCTTATGTCTCGATTCGAGAGAGGTGAATAAGTTAACTGTAAAATACGCTTATCCACTACCTTATATAGACGGGATATTAAGTCGACTACTTCCTGCACGCTTCATCACTGGTCTTGATATGAAACACGCTTTCTGGCAAATACCACTTGAGGAGAAGTCCAGACAATATACAGCTTTTACTATACCGAACAGGCCTCTGTACCAGTACAAGGTGATGCCTTTTGGTCTTTGTAATGCAGCTCAAACCTTGTGTAGACTAATGGATGTAGTTATACCTGCTAAGTTGCGTACTAGAGTGTTCGTATACTTAGACGACCTTTTGATTTTGTCAGATGATTTCGAGTCGCATATGAAACTTTTAGAAGAAGTCGCTTCGTACCTTCGCAGCGCAAATATTACAATCAACATAGTCAAGAACTTCTCTGTATGACTGAAATTAAGTATCTAGGTTTTGTCATAGGACATGGTGAACTGAAAGTTGACCCAGGCAAAGTAAGCGCGATTGAACAATTCCCAATACAAACCACCGTCAAACAGTTACGTAGATTTCTAGGTTTAGCGGGCTGGTACAGGCGTTTTGTGGATAACTATGCCACGATAGCCGTTCCTTTGACAGACCTGTTGAAGAAAAACAAAGTTCTTACTTGGTCTAAAAAAGCAGATGAGGCGTTTACTCAGCTAAAAGCCAAATTAATTTCATCTCCAGTTTTAAGAACTCCGGATTTCAAGAAGCCATTTATATTACTTTGTGATGCTAGCTCATACGGTCTAGGTTGCGTTTTAGCTCAAGAAAACGAAGATGGAGTCGAATTGCCTATAGCATATATGTCGGAAAAACTAACGAAGCCGCAGCGAAATTACCCAGTCAGTGAATTAGAGTACTTAGCAGTTATAAAGGGCATTAGCAAGTTCAGAGCGTATATCGAAGGACAAGATTTTTGTGTGATTACTGATCATTCAGCATTGCAATAGCTGATGAGACAGAAAGACCTGACAGGACGTTTAGCAAGATGGTCGATTCGTCTGCAGGGTTTCTCGTTCACGATCAAGCATCGCAGTGGATCTCAAAATGTGGTTGCGGACGCATTGTCGCGTCGCGAAGAGGAATTAATTTCTGAGATAAATGATGAAGGACCTCTGATTGATCTGGCTTCAAAGGAGTTTCAGTCAGAACAGGATAATGAAATAAGGAAACAAATTCAAAGTAACCAATCACGCCTTCCTGATCTCAGGGTCGTGGATGATTTTGTGTATAAAAGGACCGAACCAGCCAAGGGAAATTTATTGCAGAACGAGGAGTCATGGAAACTCTGGGTTCCCATGAACCTTGTAGGCGAATTTTTAGCCCGAGCACATAACGCACCCGATGCTGCACATATCGGCATGAGCAAGATGATCGATAAGATCAGACGGTAACGCAAATAAGCAATTATGTGTCAGAATGTTCCGTTTGCAAGTCAACAAAGAGCCCAAACCGAGTTCTTAGACCACCCATGGGCAGACCAGTAAATTTTGATCGACCTTTTCAGAAGCTCTATATGGATCTTCTTGGTCCATATCCGAGGTCCAAGAAAGGAAATATAGGTCTACTAATAGTCCTCGATCATAATACAAAGTTTCATTTCTTGCAGCCGTTACGGAAATTTACTTCTGAGAGAATTTGTGAATATTTGGAAAAGCACGTATTTTATACTTTCGGAGCACCAGAATCCATACTGACAGATAATGGCTCTCAGTTTAAATCAGGTTATTTTAGAGCATTTCTTAATCGATTTGGTGTAAAACACGTTTGTACAGCTATCTTTTCGCCACAAGCCAACGCGAGTGAGCGAGTAAATAGATCCGTTTTAGAAGCAATTAGAGCATACGTAGGCGAGTTGGGATTCAAACATCGACGCGATAAGCGCTTCGTTAAGATCGAGCATACATAGGAGTACAGGATTTTCTCCGTATTTACTTTGTTTTGGACAGAATATGATAATCAACGGGCGGGACAATGGGTTGCTTAGGAATTTAAGCGCATTGACCGACAATGTGGCATTAAAATCTGCCGACATCTCATTCAGCAAATGCTAGGGTATATAATTTGCGGAGTCGATCGGTACATCTGAAAGTTTCGCTCAAAGCAATGCGGGGAAAAAGTTCAATAGCAAGCTAGCCCCTGTTTTCATAAAAGCATCCGTTACAAAGAAGATCAGCCCGACTTATTATGAGTTAGAGAATGAAGCCAAGAAATCATTAGGCGTATATCATTTAAAAAACATAAGGACGTGATATATTCGAGAGATAATGCACAATGCCCTTTTTTAGTTAACCCCTCGGCGAGTGGGGCCCAGAATTTATAGGAAAATTAATTTCAATGAATTTAGCGAAATGTGTTTTGCCCTTCAAATTCGTATATCCCTCGAGTCACAAGTAGTGTATATCGCTGACATGATCGAATAGCGCTCTCTCTTTCTCTCAGAACAGTTGCGTGCGTAGGCAGAGAATAAGCGAAAGAAGTTTGGGAAAATTTTATTGAAGTTTGGCAACGTTGCGTTAAGCAGGCAGACGAGCGTCAGCTAGTCGCATCGTTCTCTCGTGTTGACGGAGTCGCATAGCGCGATCTCTCTCGCGCGTCAGCGAAAGCGCGTAGGAGCCAGAAACGAGAACAAAAACCTGGAAGGATTCGCAACCTCGCTTAGTGCAGACAACAGCGCGTGCCAGAATTTTCGTTCACTTCATTTCAAATCGTAAAACAGTGAATAAAAATTTTAACGCCACGTGTAACTAGTGAAAAGTGTTTTATACCGGCGAGACAGCCAATATTGAGTTATAGTGCATTTTATTAAAAAAAAAACTACAGAAAATAATTGTGAATACGATAGGCAGGTCAGAAAGTGATAGTGTTATTTTGTTGCATTATCAACATTACATATGTGTGGCCAAGAATAACAGCCGTCTACAAACTATACACTGCGCTGAGACCGCTGCGCACAGCACGCCACTCGCGGCCACCATGATCTAGGATCACCCCAATCTTATGGAAGGCGTTGAGGCAGTCATCTGACTGCAGCTTCATAACCTCACCAGCACGCGCCACGCGCGGCAAGAATAAAGTATAACTGACGAAACCCAGGATTTAGCAAGTTGCCCAAGGAGGATATTTTCTTCGATCAGTCTCTGGACTAAGGATTACTGGGAGATGTTGTAAATTTAAAAATGTGACGAACAGTCGAGTTTCTCTTTTCTTTTGTAAATATAGTTTAGATTTGTTTTTAATAACTCTTGTATTTTAGGTTTTTGATCATAGCCGTTTATTTAGGATCCATTTATACGAGATAAATTATGTTATAAACCCCAGCCGTGCAAATCACACACATGCTCAGCCCACTGTAAAAACCAATTTTTCTGATAACTTTACATAATGTAGGTTGCTGCAGCACCTTCGATGGGCCCAACGAAACTCCGTCAACGGATATTCGTAAGTGAACGAAAACCTTATATCGCATTTCATGAATAAAATATTTTTGGGGATTTGATTGTGTGTCGTTTAATCGGATAGGCTTGAACGTGTATATATATATGTATACATAATTTACTTTGTATTATTATCTGCTATTGAATAATGATAAGGTTAAGGAAAAATATCCCGTTAATAACTGATCATCTATAAGTTAAAGCATATAGAATGAAACGCACCGGACGCGTATATGTGAATATTTTGTTTGATAATACGTAATTTGAATTTAAAAATGAAAATGTTTGATTAATTTGGACCACATAAGTCCGTGTTTGAAATACAATGCTGCTGTTACATGAATTAAGTTCGTGAATTTATAAATAAAATCAAATAAGGGATAACCGCCAAATTTCTCACGTGTTATCAAGGTATGG
Source organism: Drosophila gunungcola (assembly GCF_025200985.1). Taxonomy (NCBI): domain Eukaryota; kingdom Metazoa; phylum Arthropoda; class Insecta; order Diptera; family Drosophilidae; genus Drosophila; species Drosophila gunungcola. The sequence goes on from NW_026453209.1 coordinate 813,633, forward strand.
AGGGTACCGATCGGGAAGTGAATATCACCTAGCTACCCCGAACTCTTGATTAATCTTGATCTACTTAGTCTTCATCGTCCGTCCGCTTATCAAAAAGTCTGTTTACATCCCTATTTGTTTGGAACCTGTTAGATTACCGCTTAGTGCACTTAAAACTTTTTTTGTTTTGTGTGACAGTGTTTATCATATAGAGGACGAGGAAAGAACCACCCCCCATCCGGCAAGTTTAGTACCGAGCAATGCTAGAAGTGCACGACTCCGACTCTTCTATACACTAGATGGAATATTTTCCGAACATCTGGTGCTGCCTAAATAATAACGGCACGCCAACGCGCGGCATGCTGTACACGACACAAATAAGAAAATGGCGCCCAAACGTGGGGCAACCAGAAGCTTAATGTTAAACAAAAAGTATTTGGGGAATTCCATTTCCAAGTACAAAAACCCTAGGAACCGAAACCACCGAGATATCTGTGTATTTCAAAGTGCAGGACGCTAGGAGAAGCTTTTGCTGCACGGTATTGCTTTGCTATTTTTTTTTTTTTTTTTTTGGTAGATTCAGCCTAAGCTTAGTTTCATTTCTCAGTTGTTTGAGGCATACTATAAATTTGTTGTTTGGAGACGCGGCCGCCTTGAATTATGGTAAAGAGAACTAGGTCTCTAGGATTCGCGATTGTATTTCGAGTTCTTACGGAATAGTCGACCAGAACCAACCGTTACTTTATACCTCGTTTTCAGCAATTTTTCGTTAAACTAGTTTCAAAAGCTGATAGTCTATGCTAGGAAATGCAGAGTATTGGAGAGACCTTCGATCTCTGACCAGTGTAGGAAACGTCACTTGAGAGGCAAGAATACAAAAGAATTTTGATTAAATTGATTTAATTTGACAAGTGATCCAGATATAATTAGGAGTATTTTATGTAACAAGCAAGCAGTTGTAAAAACAAACACGGACCAGAGTAAATCAATTCTTTTGTAGCCAATTAAAAAAAAAAAAAAAAATTTGTCGAAAATGTCTGTACGTCACAGAAATCTCGATTTATCACTCGCGGTGGACGCTGAGATAACATCCTGTACAATTTGTACACAACCATTGATCGCGAACGATTTAACAGCATCTACGCCGTGTGGTCATACATTCCACCACCAGTGTATCAGAGATTATGTGCGTGAGTCGAGTGGATGCCCAGTTTGCAATCGTGAGTGCACGGTGCAACAATTATCTTTGTCAAACAACAACCTGTTAGCGGAATTGTCAGCTGCTGATAGAAGGACAGGAGAAGTTAATGCGGCAAACAATATTTTACCGGCCGGCAGAAACGCAGGTAGAGGTAGAGCAGGCGGTAGAAGAGGTAGAAATGCAGGACATCAGAGAGGTACAGCACCACGTGCTGGAATGACACTTAGGTCGAACCGAAACCAGCTAGAGGATCGCCATGAGCGAAGTTTAGACACAGACTCAGTGGTAGATGTTTCTAGAGCGGAAAATTTGGAGGATATAGAGAGAGTAGTTCGCACTGCTATGCAAGCGCAGCAGCAAAGCTTTAGGCAAGAACTGTTTGAGCTAATTAGAAGGCAAATAGCGAGTCTACAGATTGGCAGTTCAGTTCAAACTCCGAATAGGAGGATGACCGATAATCAAGAACGACCAGCGAAAGTAAATTCTACAGGAACTGTGTATCAGGATATTCGTCTGAATACTCAGCGTGTCGATAGGTCAATTTCTTCGATTCAGCCAGACAAGGTGCCGAATATTATTCAGAGCTGGCACATCAAGTTTGATGGATCCATGTAGGTTTACAAGCTGAGGAATTTCTTTATCGAGTGCAAGCATTAGCTAGACATAATTTAAATGGAGATCGTCAACTGTGCGATAATTTGCATTTATTTTTCGTCGGCAAGGCTAGTGAATGGTACTGGAGATTTCATCGGACGTATCGTCAATTCAATTGGGTAGAATTTTGTAGGGAGCTCCGTAATAAGTTTAAAGAGAGTGATACCGATATGGATATTTGGGAATCAATAAATAGCAGACGTCAAGCAGATAAAGAGCCATTTGAAGAATATCAATTCAAGTGGAAAAGCTTGTTGCTCGTTTGGGTAACCCAATCTCAGAAGAATCCTTGGTTTGACTTCTTATACGGCATTCTAAGCCTTCTCTTCAGTATGAACTTATGCATTTACGCATAAACACTTTAGCTAGTCTTAGAGAAGAAATCAGGACTCACGAGCAGTTTTGCAAGCAATTTAAAGCTCAACCAGCGAAGAGTAAGTCTTCAGCAACGCTCGTTTGTCTCTCAGATAGAACAAGATGTTAGCGTTAGCGAATCGGCTGAAATAGCAGCGATACGCAAGTAATTTAAATGTTGGAATTGTGAGGCACTTGGACATCGTGTTGACGGTTGTCTTGAAGTTCGCATTATCTTTTGCTTTGGATGTGGGGCAAAGAACACATACAAGACCAAATGCCAAAAGTGCAACCCTTCGGAAAACTATCTAATGGATGCGCCGGTCAAAAACCACGCGTCGTATCCGAGGCAGTAAAATCCGATAGTGGTACCCAGACAGAACAATATTATAGAATTAAGCACGGATATTTCTAATAAACAACCGGACAGAATATTACCAGCTATCGTCGAATACCCCCAGCCCTATCATGTTAGAATAGCGAAATACGCAGCAGCAAGAAAACGAATCTTTGGAGACGTTAGCTCTTGCAATTTTATTGAGAAAACCAGACGTGTCAAACCAGTCGGATTGCGCAGTTTCTGGAAAAGGTTCTAGGAAGCCGAAAGAAACTGATCTCCGCAATTTTTATGAACTCTGACAATCGATTTATACTGATATAAGCCTAGCTAATGCATCAATATGTAGCCTTATTAGGAGTCAGTGCGTCCATAGTGTAATAGGTGGTACGCAGCCTAAAGAATTAGGCCCACATCCAAAGTGAGTAAGTGTTCAGGCAGAATTCGAACGGCAAACGACGCCGATGTTCAGTTACAGGAAAACTAAAAGTTGAAATCAGTTATCGCGAGCTTACCAAGCCAGTAGAGTCTTTATAATCCCAGACCTCAAACAAGATGTTTATCTTGGGATTGATTTTTGGCGTGACTTCGGTTTACTCAACAAAATAGTCGATGACAAACAAGCCGTCTTGGAGTTAGACGTAGGCCGAGAAGACGACGTTTTGGATATGCCAAACGTGCATTTACTGTCAGAGGACAAAAGAAAAACTAGATGCAGTTATAACTGAATTAAGTTCGTGAATTTATAAATAAATCAAATAAGGGATAACGGCCGAATTTCTCACGTGTTATCAAGGTATGGAGGGTACCGATCGGGAAGTGAATATCACCTAGCTACCCGACTCTTGATTAATCTTGATCTACTTAGTCTTCATCGTCCGTCCGCTTATCAAAAGTCTGTTTACATCCCTATTTGTTTGGAACCTGTTAGATACCGCTTAGTGCAATTAAAACTTTTTTTGTTTTGTGTGACAGTGTTTATCATATAGAGGACGAGGAAAGAACCACCCCCCATCGGCAAGTTTAGTACCGAGCAATGCTAGAAGTGCACGACTCCGACTCTTCTATACACTAGATGGAATATTTTCCGAACATCTGGTGCTGTCTAAATAAAACGGCACGCCAACGCGCGGCGGGCTGTTCACTACAAGTGCAGTGTCTGTTGAACGGCCTGCTCTGTATGCATGCTGTGTGTCTTGCAGCGGACAGTCTCTGAGAGCTGTTCTTCTGATACTGTAGTCTACCAGTTTTTCCAACGTTTTAAGACCACACGAAGATAAGCTGATAGTCTGAAGGACTTTGGGCTGGTGATATCTTTCTTCCCGATCTTGGGGATGAAGACCACCCTAGCTCTACACCATGCACTTGGGATGTATCCAAGGCTAGGCTGCTCACCATTCTTCTCTAGGCGGGTTAGGAGTAGTTCTTGCTCTGCTGTAAGAAAGATGGAGAGATCATGTCTAATTCTCGGGCGTAACTTAGACTTGGCTGCTGCCCAGTGACTAGCTACTGTCCTAGGGGTTCTATGTTGATCACGCATTATGTTTCCCGTAATGGGAGTACTTCCCGGGAAATGCGTGTCAAATAGCAATTCTAATTTTTCCCCTATTCGTGGAGGTGAAGGTGTTATTCCTTTCCTCAGGGCTAAATTACTGTCCGTTGCACTTTTAGCCATTTCCTTGTGCAGTCTCGCGCCCTCGTTGACGTTACTTATTGCCTCACAGAAATTCCTATAGTTTTTCCCGTTTGGCTTTCCGGATCTCTTTGTTGTAGAGCGTGGGCTTTGCCTGTACAGTTCCCAGTTTCTATCAGTTTTGGTTTGTTGAAGAGCTTCCGAGTGGTTACTCGTAGTCGTTCAAGACTAGCATTCCACCATGGTGCGTCTGTTTCCCGCCTCTGTCTACCTAGAGGACAACTGTCTTCAAAGGCATTCACTATTTCGTGACCTAGGTTGTCTACCGCTCTATATAATTCCAAGGGATGTCTAGGGTATCCTGAGGGTTCGTTGGAAAGATTGAGCTCTAGAGTGGACCTGAACTTGTCCCAGTTTGTTTCCTGGGGTTTCTTTTAGGGTTACATCTTTTTGTATTGAAGGCTACTTCAAACAAAATTGTCCTGTGGTCTGACATTGATTCTTCTGGTGACACATGCCAGTTCTTAATGTGGTGTTTAAAAGAATTGGTTACTAGAGTTATGTCTAGCACCTCTTCTCGTACCCTAGTAACAAATGTCGGCCTGGCGCCGACGTTACAGATCTCTAGGTTATTGTTTAAAATAAATTCTAGTAATTGCTCACCTCTGTTGTTGACATCCGTGCTGCCACAGATCACATGATGCGCGTTGGCATCGCATCCTATGATGAGGGGGATCTTGTTTGTCCGGCAGTGGTCCACGAGCCCGGGTATTCCTGGCGGTGGACAGGCCTCCTCCCCGGCAAAGTAGGCGGAGGCCACTGCTAGCTTTGGTGCAACTCCTGTGCCGTTGATGGCTACGGCGACGCAGTCTCTGCTCATGAACTTTGAAAAGATACTGTAATTGATATCTTTCCTTATAACGATGCATGATCTGGGAGGTAATCCTCCTGGATCGCATATTACCTTAGTGTCTTTCGTGTCCAGGCCTTTAATGCCATGGTGCCACCATGGCTCCTGTACAAGGGCTAGTCCGAGGTGTTGGGAGGTGATTATCCTCGCCAAGACAGCAAATGCTGCTTTGGCCCGATGGATGTTTACCTGGGCTAGCCAAGTGCTGCTTGTTGCAGCCATCACTCCGAGGTTTGGTGCTCCGTGATGTCTGGTAAAGAGAGAGAGCAAGTCTCTCCACCACCGGCTATCACGGTAACCTCGGCTTCTTCGCAGCTTCGTCCAGGAGGAGCTCCTGGGCCAGCTCCTGGGATGACATAGGGTGTCCATCCCCTTGGTCGTCCCCAATGTCCATGCTGGTGATGGATTGTTCATCCTGTTCACCACTCTGTGACTTCGGCTCCACATTCGGTTGTTCGAGGGTATCCTCGACAGCCTTGCATGTGCCGTCATTGGGCGTCTCTTCCGGAGCTCTCTTGGTCTTTTTCAGACCGCTCACGGTGACGTGGCCAAACCGGAAGTTGAGTTTGTGGTCACGCTCCACTATCTCATCCCTTCCGGTCTGGTCCATCCCTACGACCAAGAGTGCACCAGCTCCGTCGTTCTTCCTGGAGATGACCTTCCAGGCGTCCGTCTCGACCCGGTTTGGAAACCAATGAAGGCCAATATTTCCTCATTGGTCCGGTCGGAGCTCCTCGGGCAGAACAACGTGGCGTTTTATGCTGCCGGGATGTCTGCTCCCGTGCTGGTTTCTAGGGGTACTCCCTTCCACGTCCGCAGCTGAGGTACGGCAGTCTTGAGCCACTCAGCTGAGCCTTCATCCAGCAGTCGATAATCAGGTAACCCACCCTGAAGTGGATTCCCCTGAAAACGACCGGACCGCTCCACGCTGACGTGAGCATCTCGTCCATGACCGATTCCTGGAGCCCGGATAGTTCCTCCGCGGTCAGGCTGGCCGCCGGGAAACCCTCCGGGAGTATGGCCACCCTGATAAGCGTGGCTTTCTTGGCAGCCTCCGCGTAAGTCGGACGATGACCGGTGGTACCGAGCTAGAGGGTCGTCCTCCAGCGGTTGTCGGCTTCTGGTTTTGGTGGGGCTGGGAAGGTATCTTCCTGGCCTGCACCTTTGCCTTTTCTGCCGCTTCTACTGCTGATGTGCTAGGCTCCTCTTGCCAAGGACCCGTGAGGACGTCTCACTAGCCCCTGTGCCGTGCCTAGACCTCTTGGGGGTATCTGTTAATGGTGTGCGGCTGGTGTTCAGCCGTTCGCCAGCCGGTACTGCCCCCAATGCCGGCTGCTACCTTTGTTCATTTGCCTTCTTCAAGGCCTCCTCCGGTTCATGGCCTGCATGATTAACCTAAGGTATCACTTTACCTTCGACCCTGGCAGGCCACGCCAGTTGGGGTCGTCCAGTCCTCCGGGCTGTCCTAGGGCTGGAAGAGCGTCCTGCTTCTTCAGCTGTCTGATAGATTTTGGCCTAACAGAGCCTAGAGGTGGGCGTGCTGGCAGGGTAGCTCCTGCTGCCACACCACACTCTCTGGCTGGGAATGACCTGACGCAATAATAAAAGTGAAATCTAACGCCACAGGCTTGGACGATATCAATCCAAAATTTGTAAAAATTCTACTGCCTCAGATATTTCCACTAATAGCACATATATTTAATTCCAACACCTAAGGGAATGAATGATTATAGGCCTATAGCTTCCATATCTCTCCAAAGCATTTGAGCAAATATTCGCATCCCAGATACAACAATTTATCCAGCAAAACAATTTAAACAATTTATAAAGATTTCAGAGGATATCAGGAATAAACTCGATAACAGGCAGGCTACACTCTTAACACTTCTCACTTTTGGTAAATCGTTCGATACTGTTAACCATGCGATTCTCCGCAGTAAATTGAAGATCATATGTATTTTTTCGACACCTCTATTAAACTTATATCGTCCTACCTAAGTAATCGTCATAAGAGTCTACTCGTCTTCGTTTTTACCGACTACGCGGGGTGTCAGAGTTTATGAACCTAGGTACAAGTATATACGTAGAATCCAGCACTGCTTAAATGATTACATTTCTTAAATTTAATCATTTCTTAAAGTTGCATTTAAATTATTATATTTATGATAATATACTTAACATGGCTACTATGATATTTTCATAAAAGAAAACATTATTATAACCGTTACTCGTAGAGTAAAAGGGTATATTGTATTCGTTGAGAAGTATGTAACAGGAAGCTTTTCCGACCATATAAAGTGTATAAGTTAACAAAGTTAACCGAGCGACGGCAAGCACTTCCCATTTGAGTGGCCGCTATGAATCTCTTTATGTTAGCTTTATGTTCAGTTCTGATTCAAAGAATAAAGAGCCACTGTTCGTGTAAACTTAATACCGACAATCTGTCGATAAAACCTTATTATTGAATAACTGTCTGAGTCCCTAGGCCAGTGGGTAAGGAAGGGCAGTCACTCTTAGAACTTCCTAATTCATCATTGGGAACTCTTCGGCCAGCCGGCCAGCAGCCAGCAGCCAACAGCCAATAATCAGCAGCCAGCAGTGGACCTGTCGTCCACCCCCACCAGAAGTCATGAGAAGCCGCCGTTTGCCGACGACAATCCGCTATATTCACTGACCTCATTATTCTATTAACTTTGCGCCAGACGTAAAATAGCCGGTAAAATAAAATCGGGGAACCATTAAGTAAGCACCTGAATCTTATACTGCCCAGGCATCTCCATGTGTTTAACTTCGAATAAATAAACCAAATAAATCGCTGCCAGAATATGTTTAATTGTGCATTATTTAAATAATTTTGTTGGCGACGGAACTGTCTCATCAAATTATGGGCATTTAATTCAGCCCTTTTGTGTCGTTGTATTTTTTGCTTATTCATAAAATTCTTTGTATTCGCCTCTCTTTGGGTTTTTTATTGCTTCGCCACTCCATGCCGGTACTCGAACCCGACACCGCATCTCTCTTTTGTTGGTGGAATTAGCATTTCATGAAATGAGCTCCCATTCCTACTTATAGGATAATATACAAGATAGCGACTCAGAGTCGACAGTGAGAGGCTCAACGCTTTCAACTTTCTGTTGGTTTGGGAACCATTTAAGTAAGCACCTGAATCTTTATACTGCCGGCATCTCCATGTGTTAACTTCGAATAATAAACCAACTAAATCGCTGCCAGAATATTTTAATTGTGCATTTATTTAAATAATTTTGTTGGCGACGGAACTGTCTCATCAAATTATGGGCATTTAATTCAGCCCTTTTGTGTCGTTGTATTTTTTGCTTATTCATAAAATCTTTGTATTAGCCTCTCTTTGGGTTTTTTTATGCTCGCCACTCCATGCCGGTACTCGAACCCCGACACCGCATCTCTTTTTGTTGGTGGAACTTAGCATTTCATGGAAATGAGCTCCCCATTCCTAACTTATAGGAATAATATACAAGATAGCGACTCAGAGTCGGACAGTGAGAGGCTTTCAACGCTTCAACTTGTTCTGTTGGTTTGGACGAATTTCACCCGCACTTATATTTGTAACCCAAATATTGAACCCATGTTTTCAGGAATGAGCAACTTTGTAAGATGAATGAAAACCCAGCCTTTGTCAAACATATAGAACGATCTGTAATCTTTCTAGCGCCTCGCATTTTGTTGAGGCGGCTATCATGATATCATCCATATAGACGATGACATAGGAATTTGCTAGATACCCAAGCGCCTGTATTACTAATCGTTGAAAAACCGAAGGTGCGTTTTTGAGCCCAAATGGCATAGACAGGAACTCATATTGACCATCCGGAGTCACAACACGCAGTGTTCTCGACTCGTAATCTTGAATGTAAAGGAATTGGTAATATCCGCTGGCCATGTCTAGACATGTAAAGTAATTAACCTCCTCCAAGCCTATTGATTTGATCTTGTATAAGTGGTAAAGGGCATTTATCAGCGATCGTATTTGAATTCAGCTCTCTAAGTCAACACAAAGTTCTGTCCGTACCATTTTTTTTTCTTCACTAATAATATAGGGCTTGCATAAGGCGAGCAGCTTGGCCTAATTATATTGCATTTTAGCAGTTCATTAATTTTGCCCCTAACCAATCTCGCTCGCATGGACTTAAACGATATGGCCTTCTTTGTACGGTTTTTGTTGGATCAATCAATCTTATTTTCATTTCGCCAATTCTGACTTTAGTACTTGGACATACCAGTTATGAACGAATTTGAGTACTTTGCCAACAGTGAATGTAGTTTTATTTTATCTTGTCCCTCAAGCTCAGTATTAATATCGGCTGGCTCATTGCCGGTACATAAATTAACTACTTTGGTCTTTGAGATTTTAAATTGGTTGTGATGAAATGACAATATCAAGACCCTGATTTAATATCTTACGGCCAATTAACAATGTCGTTTTGCATATCATCATCGCCTATTACATGAAACAAAATTTCAATACAATAATCGTCAATTTTTACATTGCTTAATATTGTACAGTACTACATATTCCATTGCTGCCGATACCTTTTTAACATAACAATATTATTTGAATCTTTACCAGAATTGTGATACTTAGCTTTTCTTTTATCAATGAGCATTCCGATCTCGAATCGAAGGTGATTTAAAAAAATTGGCCTCTATGGTTCAGGCATCCCGTTGGTACTGCAACGCTGCACCTGTTCCACTCGCTTTTCCCGGTTGAATGCCTGGTTCATATCAGCTTCCTTCTTTGTACATTGGGTAGATATGTGACCCAAGTCTCCGCACTTGTAGCAAGTTACATTTGATTTTCCACGGTGAGAACATCATGCCTGCCATGTTGGGTTTTATCAGTCGCGAATTGATTCTGTTGTTTCCTGAATCTGCATTCAAACATTTTCCGCAGAAATGGCACTCTATCGGTGGTTGTTTTTGCCGTGTTAGAATAAGTTTCAGACTGATGCTCCATAGCGCCGCTTTTCCTTTTAATAAAAGTGAACGCTTTTAATTCGGACTTTAGATCGCCTCTGGTTCGAACATTGGATGTGAAACTTAAAACGCTGCAATCGGTGATCGAAGCTTGCCAGCAGCGCAAGGGTCACAGACACAGCAATCTCTTCGTTATCCATTTGGCGCCATTTCGTCGTTATTTTCGTAACCATCGCGACTTGCATGAACGGCCAGACTCTCGCCATCAGTCGGTCGATTTGATAGCATATTAAGAAACATAGCGGCTGGTGTTTCTAATGTCGGAAGCGTTGTATAAACAATTGTTTAAAACTCGGGCCAAGTAATTTCAGCATAGCACACTTGAGAAAGCCATTGCGAAGCACTTCCTTCTAAAGCTGAACTCAAAGCCATAACCAACGCACTGCTTCTCAATGTGTTTTTCTTGTAAAATTATTTCACAGTTGTCGCACCACGATGATGAGTTGGCGCCTGGTTTAGTCTGGGTTGAATTTGGGTAGTTGCACAATTTTGTTACGCCTGCATCAGGTACAGTTGTTTTTATGGCTCTCACTAGTTCAATTAAGTTTTTATTTTGCAATTCCATCAGGGTACGCCATGGCCATCTAGTGTTGAAGGCTGGTGGCCAGATCTCCACTTCTGATGTCGAATTGTGATCGTTGTCGTTGTCTGTCATTGTACTAGCGCAACGTGTTTCGGCCTTGCACACTCTCCAAGTTCTGGTACGCAACTCCCTGCGTCTAATTCTCTGCATACTGTGTCTACCACGTATGCCGAAACACGCTCGGCGACAGCGACACAAAACTGTCGCCTCGCTATAACGGAACTTCTTAAAGCGACAACATGCAGGCAACGGTTGCCTGACAACGGTTGCCTGGCAACCACACACTCACAGCACAAGAGGCTGATGCAATATTATTTTTCTGGTGAAATTTCCACGCAGTTTCAATGCGCCGACACGGCCATCCTGACCCTAACACGACCTCGTGTAGAAAATAACAAAATTAGAATTTTCTTTCTTTCTTTTAATTATTAAACTGAACATTAAATAGTTTCATAACAAAATCCAATTTTCTTTCCTTAATTCTTTACAAATTAGCATATTAACAGTTTCACAAAACAGTATTGAGTTCAATAACCATAATTTTTTTATCAATTCAATTCAATTTTTCTTTCTTTCTTTTCGTTTCTTTGTTTTTCTTCTTCTTTTATATTATAATGACTTTAAAATGTACCTGCCCCTTAAATTTTGGACTTAGCTGGGTCTGGTGTCTTTCTTCGCTTTTAAGTAACACAAAATCTCCAACTTTGTGCTTTGTTACTTTTGTCTTATTTCTATCAAATCGTTCTTTATCATAAGCTGCACTGGCTAATACATTATTTGCAGCTTGCGCTCTTACGTTTGGCAGATCAATAACATTTTCTATATCACTAGGTGGAAGTAATCCTTATGGCCGTGCTACCTTTCCCAATAACATTTCTAAAGGACTTGCTTTCGTAGTGCGGTTGGTTGTACAATTGATTCCCAACTGCACCTCTCCCAACACATCCTGCCAAGACTGTGTTCCAGTTTCAACCGCCGTTAACATATTCTTCAACGTGCTCATGGTTCGCTCCACTTGACCATTAGCTCGACTTGCACCAGTGGCTATCAAATGCAAGTTTATTTTTGTTGATCTGAACAAAATTGACTGAACTTTGCGCCTGTAAAACACCTTCCCTGAAACGGCAGATTGAACGGCCCTTATACAACTCTCACTTTCTAATTTAAGACTATGACTAAGATAGACATATTTGGTAAACGCGTCTATCTGAACAATAACATACTCCTTCTGGTCACTCTTGCCACTTAACTTTCCTGTGATATCGATGTGGATAGTGTGCCAAGGAATAGTGACTTTTGGTATTGAATGCAACTCAGCCTGTATATTTTCTGAAGTGGATTTTGACATTTTGCAAGATGCAGTTGTCGACAAATTTTGTTACGTATTTTGACATATTGACAAACCAGTAGAAATCGTAACTTTTATCCATGTCTTTTCGAAACCTAAATGCATAATGGACTCATGAACTTGATTTATGACAGTCCATCTGAAAGCTCGTGGCACCACTGGTAAACAACGTGTTCTCCCATTCCTTTGTATTTTTCGATGAAGAACTTCTGCCCTTAATTCATAGGTTTTCGCAATATCTTCAGGCAGAGAAATGTTTTTAAAATGTTTAACAATTTCGATTATGTTCAAATCTCGACGTTGTTCAGCAATAAGCCAGTTGCTTGAAATTTCAGCTAAATTTACTCTTTTTTCTTCGACTATTTTTGCGGTTGTAGTAGACTTTTGTGAAAGGTGATTTCTCGATTAAAAGTCAACGTGTGCCATTCTTTTTCCTTCTCTATACTGAATATCGAATGTGAATGACTGCAAATAAGCCCACCAACGCTGTGCTCTGGGGGTTAAATCTTGTTTATTTCTCGACGCCTTAAGCGAGTTGCAGTCAGTATAAACTACAAAGTTCCTGCCCAGCAAATAATGTCGAAAATGCTTAATGGCGTTCACGATAGCTAAGGTTTCCAACTCGTACGAGTGATATCTTGATTCTGCCGATGAAGTAGTTTTGCTATAGTATTATATTACCTGGGGTTTGTTAATAATTTTATGTAATAAAATTGCACCGTAGCCACTGCTACTGGCGTCTGTGTGCAATTCGATTGGATAATTAGGATCAAAAATAACAAGGACTGGTTTATCGGTAAGAGTGGCAATGACCTATTTCCGTATCTGTTCATGCTATATTTTCCAAATAAATTTGTTTTTCTCTGCAGTTAAGAAATATAACGGTTTCATTAATTGTGAAAATCCCTTAATAAACTGTCGGAAATAGGATGCTAGCCCAATAAATTGTCTAAGTGAAGTGACTTACTGTGGAGGCGAAAGAGCAGTCAACGCTACAACTTTCTGTTGGTTTGGACGAATTTCACCCGCACTTATATTGTAACCCAAATATTGAACCCATGTTTTCAGGAATGAGCACTTTGTAAGATTGAATGAAAACCCAGCCTTTGTCAAAACATATAGAACGATCTGTAATCTTTCTAGCGCCTCGCATTTTGTTGAGGCGGCTATCATGATATCATCCATATAGACGATGACATAGGAATTTGCTAGATACCCAAGCGCCTGTATTACTAATCGTTGAAAAACCGAAGGTGCGTTTTTGAGCCCAAATGGCATAGACAGGAACTCATATTGACCATCCGGAGTCACAAACGCAGTGTTCTCGATAGAATCTGAATGTAAAGGAATTTGGTAATATCCGCTGGCCATGTCTAGACATGTAAAGTAATTAACTCCTCCAAGCTTATTGATTTGATCTTGTATAAGTGGTAAAGGGCATTTATCAGCGATCGTATTTGAATTCAGCTCTCTAAAGTCAACACAAAGTCTGTCCGTACCATTTTTTTTCTTCACTAATAATATAGGGCTTGCATAAGGCGAGCAGCTTGGCCTAATTATATTGCATTTTAGCAGTTCATTAATTTTGTCCCTAACCAAATCTCGCTCGCATGGACTTATTATTATTATTATTTATATCGGGGTGTCCAGAGTACCGCGACCTATAAGATCTATTGTACCCCCATTCAGAGCCTACAGCTCAGATATCAACCCACTTCCTCGAATAAAGTCGAGGAGTTTTAGTGGGTTGATTCTTCCTAGGAGCTTAGGTGTAAGAGTTCTGGTTCCTAAGATTTTACATCTTATGCTTGCTAACGCCGGACAGTCTGCAATGATGTGTCTAGAGGTTTCGTCCTCTAAGTCGCAGAATCTGCAAGTTCTACTGCTGGTTATTCCCATCTTACCTAGGTGACTTTTCAGTCTACAGTGCCCGGTTAGTAATCCGGTAACGATCCTAAGTGAATTTTTCCCTTGTTGAATAAGTTCCTTGAACCTCTTCTTGTTGTAGTTGTTTATTTGAGTTTTGGCTTGCCTTAGGCCTGGGGTATTCCTCCAGTGTTCTTGCCTCATGGCGAATTCCTCTTTCCTAAGGTATTCCTTTATAGTGTGCCTCCCTATGCCACAGTAGGGCTCTGGGCCTACCAGGGGCTGTTCGGCTCCTAGTTTTGCCATTTTGTCGGCAAGTTCATTTCCGGATATATCCTTATGTCCCGGAATCCATCTGAGGGCCAGCCTGTTTCGGCTGCCCAGTATATTTAGCTTACTCTTCACCTCTAGGACTAGCTTTGAGGTGATTTTGTTGCTATGTAAAGCAGTAATTGCTGCTCGGCTGTCCGAAAGGATCGATATGTCCTTTTCCTTGTATCCACGCTGTATGTTGAGCTCTGCACAACGTCCAATGGCACATACCTCAGCCTGGAATATGCTGGTGTATTGGCCAAGGGATTCGTGGTATTTTATGCGAGGCCCTACCACTCCAAGGCCCGTGCCTTGTTGTGTCAGGGATCCATCTGTGTACCATGCAATGGTGTGTTTAGCCATCGGATGCACTTCAGACAGTGTGGTCCAATCTTTCTTATTGCCTAGGTGTGCTGTGAAGTTCTGCTCGAAGATTAGTTCGGCTGTCATTTCATCCCTAGGGTGGAGTATTAGGGGCACCTCACCTAACAAATTAGTCGCATCCCTGTTATTTAGAATGCAACCACTACCTGTGTCCTCAGTGCTTATTCTCAGGAGTGTAGCTTTGCGTTGGATATCAATCACATAGTGGAGTGGTGTTAGCTCCATCAAAACTTCTAAGGCAGCTGTAGGACAGGTTCTCATTGCCCCTGTCATGCATACGCAGGCAAGTCTTTGTAGTTTTCCTAGCTGGTTTTGCATGCTGATGAGCTTAGCTCGTTTGCCCCATGCAAGTGCTCCGTACGTGAGGATTGGTCTCACGATCATTAAGTATAGCCATCGTATTATCTGAGGCCCGGTTCCCCAGGATTTCCCAGCAATTTTCCGACAGGTATAGAGTGCTCTGTAACACTTTTCCAATGTCTTTTGGACATGGGAAGCGAAGTTCAGCTTACTATCCAAGGTAATTCCTAGATATTTAACCTCTCGGTTAGTTTCTATAGGAGTTCCTAGCAGTGAGATTTGTCTCATTCTCTGTAGTTTGTACTTCCTTGTGAAAGGAACGATGACTGTTTTAGCAGGATTTAAGTTGAGTCCAACCTCCCTGCACCAGTCTAGCGTTGTCCTTAGTCCGAGTTGGACGATGTCGCAGAGTGTCGCTTCAAATTTGCCTCTGGCGATTATCACGATGTCATCGGCGTATCCCTGACATTGAATTCCTTTTCCAGCAAGTTTGCTGAGAAGGTCATCTACTAGCAGACTCCATAGCAGAGGGGACAGTACTCCTCCTTGCGGGCAGCCTTTGCTGGTAGCAATTGTCACTCTTTCCGAACCCAGTGTACATGTTGCTTGCCTGAATTCAAGTAGGTTGCCAATCCATTTGCTCGTTGTAGTGTCTATGTTCCTTCTGGACAGGGCAGCTCGAACTGCATCATGTGATGTGTTGTCGAAGGCTCCCTCTATGTCTAGAAAGGCACAGATAGCTATTTCTTTGCTGTCAATTGCCCCTTCTAGGGCGCGACATAGTTGATAAATGGCAGTGTCTGTTGAACGGCCTGCTCTGTATGCATGCTGTGTGTTTTGCAGCGGACAGTCTCTGAGAGATGTTCTTCTGATACTGTAGTCTACCAGTTTTCCAACGTTTTAAGAAAAAACGAAGTTAAGCTGATAGGTCTGAAGGACTTTGGGCTGGTGATATCTTTTTTCCCGATCTTGGGGATGAAGACCACCCTAGCGCTGCACCATGCACTTGGGATGTATACAAGGGCTAGGCTGCTCACCATTAGTCTTCTCAGGCGGGTTAGGAGTAGTTCCTGCCCCTACTGTAAGAAAGATGGAGAGATCATGTCTAATCCCGGTGATTTAAACGGTTGGAAGGTTCCAATAGCCCATTTGAGTTTCTCGGGCGTAACTATAGACTTGGCTGCTGCCCAGTCACTAGCTACTGTCCTAGGGGTTCTATGTTGATCACGCATTATGTTTCCCGTATTGGGAGTACTTCCCGGATATTGCGTGTCAAATAGCAATTCTAATTTCTCCCGATCCGTGGAGGTGAAGGTGTTATTCCCTTCCTCAGGGCTAAATTACTGTCCCTTGCACTTTTAGCCATTGCCTTGTGCAGTCTCGCGCCCTCGTTGACGTTACTTATTGCCTCACAGAAGTTCCTATAGTTTTTCCGCTTGGCTTTCCTGATCTCTTTGTTGTACAGCGTCAGGCTTTGCCTGTATAGTTCCCAGTTCCTATCAGTTTTTGGTTTGTTAAAGAGCTTCCGAGTGGTTACTCGTAGTCGTTCAAGACTAGCATTCCACCATGGTGCGTCTGATTCCCGCTTCTGTCTGCCTAGAGGACAACTGTCTTCAAAGGCATTCACTATTTCGTGACCTAGGTTGTCTACCGCTCTATATAATTCCAAGGGATGTCTAGGGTATCCTGAGGGTTCGTTGGAAAGATTGAGCTCTAGAGTTGACCTGAACTTGTCCCAGTTTGTTTTCCTGGGGTTTCTTTTAGGGTTACATCTTTTTGTATTGAAGGCTACCTCAAACAAAATTGTCCTGTGTTCGGACATGGATTCTTCTGGTGACACATGCCAGTTCCTAATGTGGGTTTAAATGATTTGGTTGCCAGAGTTATGTCTAGCACCTCTTCCCGTACCCTAGTAACAAATGTCGGCCTGGCGCCGACATTACAGATCTCTAGGTTATTGTTTAAAATAAATTCTAGTAATTGCTCACCTCTGATGTTTACATCTGTGCTGCCCCAGATCACATGATGCGCGTTCGCATCGCATCCTATGATGAGGGGGATCTTGTTCGTCCAGCAGTGGTCCACGAGCCCGGGTATTCCTAGCGGTGGACAGGCCTCCTCTCCGGCAAAGTAGGCGGAGGCCACTGCTAGCTTTGGTGCAACTCCTGTGCCGTTGATGGCTACGGCGACGCAGTCTCTGCTCATGAACTTTGAAAAGATACTGTAATTGATATCTTTCCTTATAACGATGCATGATCTGGGAGGTAATCCTCCTGGATCGCATGTTACGCTAGTGTCTTTCTTTTGTGCAGGCCTTTTATGCCATGGTGCCACCATGGCTCCTGTACAAGGGCTAGCCCGAGGTGTTGGGAGGTGAACATCCTCGCCAAGACAGCAGATGCTGCTTTGGCCCGATGGATTTTTGCCTGGGCTAGCCGAGTGCTGCTTGTTGCAGCCATCACTCCGAGGTTTGATGCTCCGTGAGGTCTGGTGAAGAGAGAGAGCAAGTCTCTCCACCACCGGCTATCACGGTAACCTCGGCCTCCTCGCAGCTGTCGTCCACGAGGAGCTCCTGGGCCAGCTTCTGGGATGACATAGGGTGTCCATCCCCTTGGTCGTCTCCAATGTCCATGCTGGTGATGGATTTTCCGTCCTGCTCCCACTCTGTAACGTCGGCTCCACATTCAGTGGTTCGAGGGTATCCTCTACTGCCTCACAAATGTCGTTACTGGGCGTCTCTTCCGGAGCTTTCTTAGTCTTTTTCAGACCGCTCACGGTGACGTGGCCAAACCGGAAGCTGAGTTTGTGGTCACGCTCCACTATCTCATCCTTTCCGGTCTGGTTCATCCCTACGACCAGGAGTGCACCAGCTCCGTCGTTCTTCCTGGGGATGACTTTCCAGGCGTCCGTCTCGACACGGTTTTGGAAACCAATGAAGGCTAGTATCTCCTCATTGGTCCGGTCTGAGCTCCTCGGGCAGAACAACGTGGCGTTGTAAGCTGCCGGGATGTCTGCTCCCTTGCGGGTTTCTAGGGGTACTCCGTGAGGTACGGCAGTCTTGAGCACTCAGCTGAGCCTTCATCCAGGCAGTCGATAATCAGGTAACCCACCCTGAAGTGGATTCCCCTGAAAACGACCGGACCGCTCCACGCTGACGTGAGCATCTCGTCCATGACCGATTCCTGGAGCCCGGATAGTTCCTCCGCGGTCAGGCTGGCCGCCGGGAAACCCTCCGGGAGTATGGCCACCCTGATAAGCGTGGCTTTCTTGGCAGCCTCCGCGTATGTCGGACGGGGTCCGATGACCGGTGGTGCCGAGCTAGAGGGTCGTCCTGCGGCGGTTGTCGGCTGCTGGTTCTGGCGGGGCTGGGAAGGTATCTTCCTGGCCTGCACCTTTGCCCTTTCTGCCGCTGCTGCTGCTGATGTGCTAGGCCCCTCTTGCCAAGGGACCCGTGAGGACGTCTCACTAGCCCCTGTGCCGTGCCTAGACCTCTTGGGGGTATCTGTTAATGGTGTGCGGCTTGTGTTCATCCGTTCGCCAGCCGGTACTGCCCCCAATGCCGGCTGCTCCCTCGGCTCCTTTGCCTTCTTCAAGGCCTCCTCCGGGGTCATGCCCTGCATGAGATACCTAAGGTACCACTTTACCTTCGACCCTAGCAGGCCACGCCTGTTGGGGTCGTCCAGTCCTCCGGGTTGTCCTAGGGCTGGGAAAGCGTCCTGCTTCTTCAGCTGTCTGATAGATTAGGAGGTAGGTAATTGTGAGGGAGGGGGTG